>NC_089837.1:344618134-344918134 GCF_035609145.1 Eleutherodactylus coqui
TTGGTATGTTGAATTAATTTAATTGACCTCAATAAGCAGAACTTTAATACATATTTTTTACCTTTATGTGTACAGATTTAGTTGCCCTTTAAGAAGACCCTTGATGTGATCTATTAGATTTTACAATGACCACAACGGGGGTTTCTTCCTCTTCAATTCCTGCTTTTGTATTGCATTGTGTGTGTATTCTGGTTTTCCCCTATTCTTGAATTTAAAGTCGGATGTATTTTTGTTCGCTTCCTCAGATAAATGAGCAGCTTCATATTTGCTAGAGGGAATGAGAGAAGTCCTTTCATTAACGTTATTTTCTTCTACCCATGTACCCCCATGCTGGCTCTGACTTTTTATTCCTTGTTAGAAAAAGCTAATTAGCGCAGCACAGCTCAGACATGCGCAGCTAGAGGGCGAGAGGTTAGCAAGGCCAAGGAGCTCATTTTGAGAAGTTTGTGCAGGATAAACCTTTCATCCCTTCTGTGATATGCTTAACACATGGGACTGCATTCAGATTTTTGTAAGCTTCTAAGAAGTAATATGTAGGATTGCGAGTGTAAAGTGGAAAAGCAAGATGAATGAACGTTCCTGCCAGGCAAGACATTTGGGGAAGAGATATCCTCTTCTCCTTAATAAATTAAAAAGTTTGTCTGCTGAACCTCTGCAGTCACTTCCGATTCTTGCTACAAGAATTGCAATGTCAACAATAGTTCTAAAACCAGCAGAATTAAAGTAATACACCACCTTTTCTGCTACTTTAAAGATTATGCTAGGGGAATGCATAAGCATGTAATGTCATTATCAAGAAAGCTCTTCTTAGCCAGGATAGCAATGCTGATAATAACCTGGGATTACCCTGCTTATGTATTCAGAGGCCACAGAGATTGATTCTAATAATGCTTCATTATGGAATTGCTGCTCATGCTATTTTCCATTTACATTCACTGACTCTATGGTACAGTGCCCCAAGGATGTATTTATTAATCTTGAGAACTATGGAAGAGATACATCAATAGTGTTCTAGGATGCCTGAATTAATGAATTTCAAAAATGGTGCAATAGGTGCCAAATTTATCAAAATGGCCTGTATGGAGTAATACATTTGGTAGACATTAAATTTTCCTATGCCAGCTTATGCCTGGCACAGCCATACTATATACATCCATACTCTGCGCTGAACTTTTATATGTTTAGTAAATTTTATTATTTCTTTTAGACACAAAATCTTTAGCTTTTTACAGTTTCCTGTCAACGAAGGAGTTAACAGCTTCTAAGGGTGGCTTTACATCTGCGCTCAGGGTTCTACTTTCCTGTTCCATTCAGGGGAACAGGTGATGGGAATTAATGTGGCCAAATGGCTCTGTCTTTGGACGGAACAGAAGAGCGCTGGACTGACCCCATTGACTATAATGGGGCCTGTTCAGTTTTCACTCAACTGGATGGTATGGTATTTTGAGCTGGAACCGGATGTTCCAACACAGATGTGCAATCAGCAACAATTACTGAACATATATACTTTACTTTTGCCCCAATTTTACGACAAAGCTATGGCACTTCTTGCATAGATTTAACTAAGTTCCCTGAAACATTGAGGGTTGGAAAAACCATTGAAAAGAAAAAGATACACTTGCCAATAAGTTAATCATGGGGTCCTGGTGCTGGGAGTACTGGCACCCCACTGTTTTCACTAGGAGAACCACTCACTGAATGTACCTACAATTTTAGATTGCCCCTAATCAATGGGCACTGGATAACACTAACTTTAACATTTGTTTTAGCACAGTATTCTAATAACTGGGAATACGTTACTCAGCTAGATCTATGCCATATCAGTGTCCTAGTTAATAACAAGTCACTGGGCATGCTGTCTGGGTTGTTTGTCACATAATATCACACCTTGGAGACTCATGTTCCTTGGCGTTGTGCTTCTTTTAATTTTTAATAATTTATCTGTGACTGAAGCAGAATCATTTACTTCATGGCTGCTTGTTCCAATTCACTTTAATTCATCTGCGCTACTGATGTAGGAAAGCAAGGCAGGGTGCATTCTGCAAGCTGTTGTCAGATTAGGCAATTACGAGCTGTTGTCTTACCATTACAAGCAAATGCTTTCATCCAGTTATCTTGCTTGCTGGTGTGCAGAGGGGAGTCCCTAATAGTTGTAATGATTAGCAACATCATGATGAGGCCTGTGTAATTTGGCCGAGCTCCTTTCTCAACGGGACTCTTTAAAGAGTCTTGTTTGAGACATATGTGGGATTCCCTGGACAGTAGCCATAGCAAACAATGATCATAAGTAATCTCCAGCTCGTCTGCTATAGAGAGATAGGTTGTACTGTTCGGTAGAGTAGTGGCTTGTGTAAAGATCGTACTTCCAATGAGGTCTCAAGATACTTCCACTTCTTGCCCTGACAGCATGGAATGCACTTTATACGGGCTTCATGATGTCTGCTGTTACCCAGCAGCATAGAACAAAAGCCGCAGTCACTTTGATGTCATCAATCTGCAATAAAAAATAACATTTTGTGTTTTTTTTTTTCTCGCAAAGTTTGAAAGTGGAAATTAATTTACTTCAGTGAAACAAGTTGTTAATTTGTTCACTCCAAGTTAAGATCTGCTCCATTAATTTATTGCATTTGCTTTCTTTGCATAATCTTTTATTACACAATTAAAAATAAAGCACAGAATGCACTTTTTATTGTATAACGTTGACATCAACAGACAATAAATGATTACTGACAATTACCTGAGTATGTGCGCGATGGCTTCACCTCTAGAGATATTAACGTTCTATCATAAATTCAAAGTCAGCTTATTTTATGGAACAGAAAATAAAGTTTTAGTTGAGGTGCAGCATATAGTATATGTATGCCTTCATGTTAATAGCATCCTGGCAGAATATTTAGAATTTATAATATAGCTACTTAAGGATGAGAAAGTCAGATGTTTGCAGCTTCTGCTTACTATGCACGTTCATTCATTTAAAGTTCATCTCTGGTTTATGAACATCGGGTATTTAAATTAATTGAACTAAAATCCTAGAGGGGAAGAGTTGGAAGAGACCTCCAGGGCCATCTGGTCCAACCCCCCGCTCAGTGCAGGATCACTAAATCATCCCAGACAGATATTTGTCCAGCATCTGTTTGAAGACTTCTATTGAAGGAGAACTCACCACCTCCTGTGGTAACCTGTTCCACTCATTGATCACCCTCACTGGCAGAAAGTTTTTTCCAATATCTAATCTGTGTCTCCTCCTTTTCAGTTTCATCCCATTGCATCTAGTCTTTCCTTGTACAAATGAGAATAGGGCAGAATGGCACTGTGACAGCCCTTCAGATATTTGTAGACAGCTATTAAGTCTCTTCTCAGCCTTCTTTTTTGCAAGTTAACTTTTCCACTTTGTTCAACTGCCGTCATAGGGAAAAACACCAAGCAAAATTCCATGAATTACTGTATTACCCAACACACAATGATATTAAGGAGTGTCCAATAATTTTTAAAGAGCTGTGGTTCATTAAAATTTTGGTTAATTCTTTTAATGAGGGTTTTTTTAAAAATAAAGAATAGCATATTGACATTTTTTTCCACTTTGGAGCATTTAAATGTGTATTCTACCACAAATCAACTATCTAATAAGTAGGTGATAGAAGTTAGATCGGTCAATGTATGACCACTGGGAGGCCATCAATCACTAGAAAAAGTGGACCCAGTTCCCCAGTCTCCCCAACTATACAACTGTGATAAGGAAAGTTTTCAGCTGGAGGACGGTCAAGCTTTATGCTTGGATGTTTCAGTAACTTATAGAGTGTGAGTTGAACAGCAGTGCTACTGCGCCTTTTCAACCCTTTGCATGGTTGGTAGTACAGGGGTCAGTGTTGGTCCCAGTGCTTGGGCTCCAATAATCTAAACATTTACCACCTATGGATAGGTAACAAAAGGTTTGTGCCTGGAATACCCTTCAAAGTAAAATTTTATCACACTTATCTTGATATATTAAAGATGTTGACAACTTTGCTGTTGTATATAGCTGACATCTGCATGCTTGCGGTATGCTATATCAATTTAGAGACTTACTGGAGTTCAATCATAGCAAGCTTACCACACAGAGGTCAATGTTGTCACTTGCTGGGAAATGCATAGTAGCTGCTTAAAGTGAGAAAGCATCTTATCTTCTTTCTTTACAACACAAAGAACTTTGAAGATATTCCGTGTGCGACTTCAAAATGCATTGCAGAATTACTGGCCTAGAAGTCACATCTCTTGTGCACACGTGAGCAATAAGATTGGGTGACACGGGATCTGGAGGGTAACTTGACAACTTGAGAAGCACAATATAACTTTCCTGAAGGAAAGTAGTTTTCGGATTGCTTTAAAATTGAACTCTTTCCTTGTATTGACCACTGTGAGGCTCATTAACATGCTTGTCCCCTTGTGCCTTTCTGCAAGGTGCTCCTTACTGGGATCCTAAAGAAGAACAAGATTCCATAACTTAAATATTCAGTTTGTGCTCATGCAAAGCTCTGCTTACTATGTTACCAAAGACAAACATCTCATTGGTTATACAACATGATCATTGATCACTCATCTGTTAAATCATCATTTTATTGCATAGCGTTTTGCAAAAGCTTCCCTACTAAGCATTCCTATAGGTTTGCTGTCAGGTTGAATTTTTGCACTGTCTCTGTTTTCAATTATATTGAATTACAAAGAAATGTAAGACAAAAACAGGGATATTCGAATGAAAATGGCAACATATTGGAGCCATTATATGGTGACAAGTGTCGATTCTCCAAACTATTTGTCCAATGGTATGTGTACAGTTACATCCATTCCTCTTCATTAGCAAATAGAATTCCCCACTCACTTTGTCTTTGCTATAGTTACAGCCTCCAAATTTATGATGTAAAATACTGGTGATTTGAACTGATGTATGTCTCGCATTCATAAAGGCACATTCAGAATTTTTGGGTCTGTGTTCTATCCGTGTATTTCACAGACATCACACGTACTTATTATAGCTAGAGATGAGCGAGCATACTCGCTAAGGACAATTGCTCGATCGAGCATTGTCCTTAGCGAGTATCTCCCCGCTCGGCAGAGAAGGTTCGGCTGCCGGCGCGGGTGATAGGTGAGTTGCGGCTGTCAGCAGGGGGGAGCGGGGGGTAGAGAGGGAGAGAGAGATCTCCCCTCCGTTCCTTCACGCCTGCCGCCGGCAGCCAAATCTTTGCTTCCGAGCAATTGCCCTTAGCGAGTATACTCGCTCATCTCTAATTATAGCCAATTAGGCTACACAGACGAACATTTTTTCACTCAGACCGATAGTACATTTATAAAGATTTCTGCATGTCTTACTCTCTTCCGTATTCACAGACAAGAATATCACATGTAATGTGCAGCGACCGTCAATATCGGACAGAATACACAAAGGGGTGTCCATGTTCTGTTCAATTAAAGTTGCGCCTGCGTTTTTTGAGAGTAACTTACAAGGAAACAGGAAAGGCGCTTCAGAAAAGGGGGTTGGTTAAAGGGCGCTATTTACAAAATGTGACCACAGAATATGTAATAAAATTACAAATATACCTCCTACACCTATTAAATCTCTCTCTTATCCTGCGCTGATCCTTCTATGGTCCTCTTCCAGTTTTTCTTATATGTGCTATATCAGTATAACTACTGCAGCAACCGCTGGCCACGGAGGTGATGCCGGTTCGTACACCCATAACTGCTTGTATTGATACCGGTGGAACAGAGAATTTGACTGGTAATATATTTTTGCTATTCTATTACAAGTTTTGCTGCAGGATTTATAGTGTTTTTTTCTTTTGGAGAATAACTGTAGTATCTATGGGCTTCTTACATGTACTGTATCAGCTGGGGAATTTGTTGCCTCTACCTGTAAAAATACCTGCCACATGAATACACTGAATTCATATATACTTACTCATCCAGCATTGTACTGCCCTTCCTATTCCTGAGGACGTGGTGATGACAAATTCGAGTACAAGACGTGGCTGGACGCCTTTCTTGAGTGATACAATATTATATGTTATAAGGGTCGGTGATACTGGGATTATTCCGATTGCCAGATTGGAGTCCGGAAGGAATGTTTTCCCTTTACATAGGGGAAAACTGGCTTCTACCATTGTGCCTTCCTCTGAATCAACATCAGGGGGTAATAGGCTGAACTGGATGGACATGTGTCTTCTTTCAGCCTAACATACTATGTTACTATTTTCCATCAGAAAAAACACAGCATGAAAAGTTCATTTACACAGGGGTGATAGGTTTACAATTAAGCTCTCATTAACGCTAGACACTTCTGTTGTGGAATAATAGACACAAATGAGTCTCATTTAAAACAATGGGATCAATTGTGCCATCGGTTTGGCTTTCAGAGTCCTACTAATATCATCCCCTCTTCTGTACCTCTACATAGCATCGTCAATAGTTTTGTATCAGCAAAACTTCTGACAGACTCCATTTAATTTGCACAAGTCAAAAAAAGTAAGATATCCCAAATTGTATGTAATGCAATAGTGCATCTGTATCCGTTTAAAGCAGTGTAATGAAAGAAATTAAACCTGAGGCTACCTACACACAGGCGAGCGCTGAATTGGGCTCTCCAACATGCGTTTTCATGGCAATATGGGGTGTTCTTATGGCAAAAACACCTCCCATCAAAGTAACGATCCTCTGCCACAACTTTCAGCCACATTGGAGGACTGGCAAGCTTTTCGCATTATTTTCAATGGGAAACGTAGCATTGCACTCACGTTCACATCGCACGCCATGCGATATGTTTCACTGTCCCATTGAAAACAATGGGCGATGAGCCATGCGAAGAGATAGGACATGCCGCTATGCGGTTTGGGAAAACATCGCTCATGTATATGACCCTATTCAAAAGAATAGGGTTCATATTTGCAACGTACAAATCTCGCTCTAGTTTCACAGCCGCATGAAAGCAGCCTGAGACAGTGTGTCCTATGGGCAAAGGAGGCCAAGTAATATATTTCCCCAAAATTTCCATTTTTACTACCTGAATTGCTCCCACATATAAGGGCAGCTATTCTAGCATTAGCTTTCTATTACAGAATTGCTTATAATACAGTTCCCTAGTATAATAGTCAAAGTGGCTCCAATGTAAAACGTCTTAAACGTCATTCCAATTGAGAGTGTAGCTAATGTATCCAACTTAGGTAGACAGGACTGTGTAATATGTGATACGGATAGACACTCACTAATGGTATATTTCAGTGATAACTTTCCTATGAACATGGTTGATATATAAGTGGAAGTAATTATTTGGACATATATCAGACTGGGGTGTTTTCACTTTCTGTAATGCAACTGAGATCAATGAAAAGATCAAATAAGCTGTTTACAACAATACGTAGATTGCCCCCGTCGGTGCTCAAAAATATCAAAATCGCAATAGGGTAGATTTGTGTCTTCTATACACGCCTCAGGGAAAAAGTATTATCTGTCAGTGAAGGCATTTTAAATCTCTTAAATCCATGAATTGTTTCCTACCTCATTTACAAGTCTGGTGTGCGCCTAGGAGATATGCCCACAGGCAAATCTTCATTAGTATTGAAAACATTGAGAATACCAATGCAGCTATTCAACCCTCCACATTAGCTGTGTCACTACCTAACACCGGGAGCTGATCAGCCAGATAGGAAGGATCTCCTAGCTTAAGAGTATCTTTTCTTCAGGCAAAATCCCAGTTTGACAAGATAGAAGGATAGATACAATATTTGAGGATTCACTGCTCCGAAACCGAGTGGGTGAAACCACCAACATTGTTTTATTTAACATATATTATATGCAAGAGCTTAAATGCATTACATGGACATGTTGCTGTTTAACAGTAACTGCATATTGTTTCCATATCATTTGCAGAGTGTAGGATTCAGGGGCGTAACTATAGGGGATGCGGTTGCACCCGGGCCCAGGGGCCTTAGGGGGCCAATAAGGCCTCTCTTCTCCATATAGGGAGCCCAGTACTATGAATAAAGCATTATAGTTGGGTGTCCTGTTACAGGTTTTGCACCGGGGCCCAGAAGCTTCAAGTTACACTTATGGTAGGGTTTATTGTATCGGAAAAAAATGCAACCAATACTGGGGTTCATTCACTGCATGCCAGTACCAGGTACATAGGTATAGGGGGTGGAAGCAGTTCCAACCAGACCATGATGTCCAATAGGCCCTCTGCTATAGTATTGTAGATGACACATGACAGGTGTCGGACACCACTACAGTTTTGCACTGCCATCCACGAACTTCAAGTTAAAGGGATTGGCCCATGAACAACATTCATTTATCACCTATCCACAGAATAGGTGATAAATGCATGATTGCTGAAGCTCTGACCACTAGGACCTTCACCGATCTTCAAAGGAGGGGGTTTTAAGACTTCTGTTTGAATAGAGCATGTGCACTCCTGCTCCATTCACTGTCTATAGGGCTGGTGGAGATAGCAGAGTCCCATAAACAATCAATGCTGGGTAGTGTAAATGAGTGACCACTGCTTCATTCAAACAAGGGAATTCAGGACCAGAGTTCCCATGATCAGTCATACCCAATACATTTATCATCTATTCTACGGTATGTGATAAGTGTTGTTGGTAAGCCCTTTAAAGCTGCATTTACACATGCAGATGTTCGCTCAAAAGTAGTCAGAAATTGACAGCTTTGAGCTAATCAGCCCTTTAGTACTTGATTGCATGTATTTAGAGAACAGCATGTGGTCTGTTCTCTAAATACATGGCTACTGTTCTCCAGCAGGACAAAGAATGTTATCAGCTGTTATTAGCGCTGCCCGCTTATCGTCCGGAGGGTTTCATGCGGACCTGAAATCAGCAATGGACGAAAAGTGCACAGTAAGTGAACGATGGGCGCACATTTACACATAAAGATTATCGCTCAAAAGATGGCTTTTGAGTGAATTTTGAGCGATACGGCCCTTTTACACATGATTACGTTTTTGACTATTATGTCTACTAGTAACATGTTGATGTATGAGTACAGGTGGACATGCTAAAGATGGAGGGTTCCCTAGCATAATCTTCTCTCCCTTGGTTGGTATGAACGTAACATCTTTCTTCTAACTAGGCTTGTGTTACAGTGCAAAAGGTCATGCCAGGCAAAGTTAGAAATCTTTTGGTGAAGACACGGTTTTGCAAATCTTCCTCCCTACATCTCGAGTCTTAGAGCAATGACTTGACTTGTCTCTTTATCTACAGTGTTCGAGCTACCTATAAACAGTATATGTGGTTGATGAGGTGCTGTAAGGAAGAGGGGTCCAATACAGCTTTGCTTACCCCATGCCTATTAAAGTCAACAGCATGAAGAAAAGGAATCACAGCCTTTTGTTGGACCTCGTATCAGTTTTGTAATAGCTACAGTACTTTAGATACATTCGGTTTTTGTCAGCTGACTTCACCACGTACCCAGTGGTGTCTGTAACCCCGTACAAAGAAGTTTTGTTAGTGGTGCCTGTTATTACTTAACTTGATGTTTGGAAGAAAGCTTAATGTTGTTTGAATTTTGATCATGCAAACATTTAGACTTTAGATATGTGTTGTTATGGCTCAATATGAAGCAACTCTAGGTTGGACTTTGGGGCATATAATTTACCCATCAGTATATTACAAGGAGTCTTGTAAGTGATATGTTTGCAGTCCAATTATTACTGAATACTTTCCCATATTGTGATGTCTGCTTAGGATGTTAACATTTTTGGGGGGCGAAAATTACATTAACAGCTTCACTAGCCTATGGGCAATAGGGTTGGATGGCCAAGTTGAGCAGTAGAAAGATCTATCTGAAGACATGGTTAAGTAATACCCGATTTCCAATGTGACTCTAGCAGACACGTCTGGCTATCTGCTCCCATCACTGTCACTGCATGGTATATATTTTCTTTGGTTCCATTGCTATTGGCATGTCAGTTGATGAAGAGTCACAGCGAACAGCACGTTGAAAGGTTACATGCCTAATAAATTTGACGGAGAGCTGCATGCACCGCTGGAAGGACAAGTGCAGTGCCTAGAGAGCAATGGGATACTGATGGATAACTCTTTCACTGCTGTTTAGAGCTAGCCTCCACGAGTAATCCCACCTGCCAGTAACACTTTTATTTGCAGTCACTGTTGATCTAGTGCATTGGTTCAGGACATCGTTTGCTGTGTTTTTGACAATTAGCAAAAAAGAAAAAAAAGAACTAATTATTAGTGCTGTTTTTTCTAGTTGAAGAATTTGTTCTTCTAGCTTTATTGTGACTTGTAAGTTCCAAATTTACAATAATTTTTACAGTAGTGTTTGGGCATTGTGGCCTTATTTTATGGAATGACTAGCTGGTATTATATAGTCCTATTGGTTGGCATTACATTTTATTTTATTTATTTTTTTTGACAATAAATGGACATAATGGCAGGTATCAATATATAGAAAAAGCTTTTTTGTTACTTTTATATGTAGTTGGTTCTAACATGGCGGTATTATTATTGGGATCAAACTGGTATAGATGATGTCTTCAGGTGCTTGTCTCTCATAGAAGTATGTTGTAGTAGAATTGAGGGTGTTTCACACGGGCAAGAAAATCGCATGATTTTCACCTGTTGCAATAATCAGTAAAAAAGTGACGTGGAGAGAACAAAAAAATCATGGCATGCTCTATCTTTCTGCGATGTGCGATTTTTTTTATTTCCCATGTTTCCCTATGGAGCCGCCTTTTTATTGCATCACAACACTTTAACATTAGAAAGTCCTATTGACTTTTGCGATAAAAAAAAATGCGATTTCATCGCAGGCGGCAGCGATGCCAGATTATTCTAAAAAAAAAAGCAGCGCTGACACTCAAAAATCGCAGGAAAAAAAGACGCGATTGCTTATGGCAGAATCGCAATCACCTGTGTGAAACTACCCTGAGAGGTATGTTGTAGTAGAGTATATTACCTTGGGTGGAGATGGAGATAACCGGATCTGTGTGGCTTAGTTTTGTTATATTGTAAAACACATTGTTGTTCCGTCTGAGAATAGACCACTGAAAAAATGTTCTGTCTTTCCTGAAATTATAGGGTTTTTTACTCATATGTCTATGGTTGGAGAATGATGAGCTTTTATATTGCCTCTTCTATTCCTAATAGCACCCTGAAATATTTGAGCAAGTTCTCCTATTAGCCCTGACATCACTTCTCCACTTTTCTGAAGTTGTAGTTGTAGGGTCGTTACTCTCATTGGCCCCTGTGACTTCACGTCTTTCTAACAGGTGAGCCAGTTAATAGGGCAGCCCTTGCTAAGATATCCGTATTGATCTTCCTCATATTAGCCTTGTGCAGCAAACACAGACATGGGTAGAGGTTAATTAGGCAGATAAAAGGGAAATGGCCTTGATAAGAAGATACAGGACGCCTGATTTTCGCCAGTACTGTGCTGTGCTATGCTGCTCTGCCGCTGTATTAAGAAGCTTCAGTGGCGAGGCGTCTGGGGATTTCAGTCAATCTTAAATCATTTTCTCTGTACTTGTTCAACTCAATTCATCATATGTTGTTGCATTATTAACCAAAAGCATAACAATGTGTATGGATCACTTCAGGGATCATTTATGTCTGTAATCTTTTACTACTGTGACTTTCGGAGATGATTACATATAATGGGCTTAGACTACTGACCTACTGGAAAATCACTGATCAGGGGATAATGAAGCCATATAGTGTGCAGAGCAGCCTGGATTATGGAAAAGTATACACTAGAAGTACCCCAGTGAACATCATCGCAGAGATACTTGGGTAACTTAGACAGGATCATTGTACATAGTGCTCACGACTGGGGCCAGTTTTTTTTACTGTAATTATGGTCACTAAGGACTAATCAAGTAGACCCTCGTTTGCTCTAAATTAAGCCACATTCTCTTGCATATTAATAACGCAATCACTGAAGTGTTAATGTATAATGCTTGATGAAGAAGTGGTCACAATTTTTCATTCCATGAATATACTTAATACTCTTTAAGCCTGTGTGCCTACATGGTACATACAGTACATCAATGTATTTTCCACTGTAGAACTTTACTTTAGCAGTCAGTCATTAAAGGCACAACCCTTGCTGATGATGCAAAATGTATGGGGCATGATGTGTTGGTTCTTGGACCAGCATGTCCAGTTCCTGGCATTTTGGGTGATTATTACATGAAAATTCAGTGGGGAAAATAGACAACAGGGATCATTCAACCCAGACGTTTTACCTCCCTACATTGCCAAGCTTTAACATAGTAACATAGTATGTAAGGCCGAAAAAAGACATTTGTCCATCCAGTTCAGTCTATTACTCTCCAATGTTGATCCAGAGGAAGGCAAAAAAAAAAACAGCTCGACATTTATACTCTATGGGCAGTCAGGGATTGGTTAATGAAAGCTGACTAAGAGCGTGTTCCCACATTGCTGATTTGCTGCAATAGTTTTGCAAATTTTTGTGCAGATCTGCAGCAGGTTTCATGCCTTCAATTTGAATTCAATTGAAAGGGTGAAATCTGCTGCAGACCTAGGGAAAAATCCACAGCAAATCAGCGATGTATGAATACAGCCTGAGGGCTCAGTCACACGGGCGCATCCGGGCACCAATGCGCCTGTCTTCCTGCAGGATAAGACGGCCGCACTGCAGGTACGGACGATTCTCCGCACCGCCGGCAGAAAGAACACATGACCAGCTCCATTGCCGGTCATGTGTTCTTTATTCCGGCGCTGCGGAGAGCCGTCCGCTCTGCAGGTGCAGCTGTCTTCTTCCTGCAGGAAGACGGGCGCATCGGCGCCCGGATGCGCCCGTGTGACTGAACCCTAAATGTTGTGTTTGGCTTGTCCAGCCTCAGCTGATCAGCTGTCATCACCATTGGATGCTGCAGATTAAATGTAGCTTAACATTATGTTAATTCGAATGACTGGCCAATAGAGATGAGCGAGCGTACTCGGAAAAGCACTACTCGCTCGAGTAATTTGCTTTATCCGAGTATCGCTGTGCTCGTCCCTGAAGATTCGGGTGCTGGCACGGAGCGGGGAGCTGCAGGGGAGAGCGGGGAGGAACGGAGGTAAGATCTTTCTCTCCCTCTCTCCCGCCCGCTCTCCCCTGCTCCCCGCTGCGACTCACCTGTCAGCCGCAGCGGCACCCGAATCTTCAGGGACGAGCACAGCGATACTCGGATAAAGCACATTACTCGAGCGAGTAGTGCTTTTCCGAGTACGCTCGCTCATCTCTACTGGCCAACCATGTACTATATGGATAGGCAGGGTACGCCAGAGGAGGAACTTCACCCTACAGAGTGGTGACTGGGCTTCCTGGTGCCCAGATGGCTGAATTCAGCATATGGACAGGGCTGGTCCTGCTGAGACAATACTTTGCCATTGACTATCTTTGCTATTAATAACTCCAAGATTGAAATGAGATAATATAATAGTCTAAGCAATTAAGTTTAAAAAAAATTACCACAAAGTCGCAAGTTTTTATTCGAACTTTTCTTTTTTGGACCCAGTTTTGGTTTATTCATTAAAAAATTTCATAAAAATGCCATTCTTGCAGATGGAATATTTCCTATGCAGAGTTCCATCAGCAATATAGGTGGCTGCATTCAGGCTTTGACTGTGGCCTATAGGAAGACCAGTAAAGATCACCTGCAAGTGGCACTTCAAGGAACTGTTGAGGGCCATATGTCTGATCAAAGACAGCTTTTCTCCTAGAGATTCTCATTACAGAAGCTTATTTTACTGCATGTAGGATAATGCTGCAGCTTCTCAAAAGCAGCACAGCCTGCCCATGGGGTAGAATTGCAGTTCTTCAGCTTAAAAGGAATCTGTCAGCTACTTTGAACCCTATAAGCTCAAAGTAGCAGATACATTGAGTCTGGGGATGTAAGTTTTGTACTTACCTTCCCTGCCTCTCCCCCGTTGTCAGCGCTCAAACCTGTTGCTGCATGCTTTGAGCGGACTACGTAGTCACACACCATAGCACGGAAGGACTATTTAGCATACGCCTTTATAGTCCGCTCAGTGCATTCAATGGTGAGTTTGAGCACCAATGGGGTAATGGCGGATAAGGTAAGCAGAAAACGTACATCCCTGGACTCAGCTTGACAGCTACATTGATCCCATAAGCTTAGCCCATATAGTTCAAAGTAGCTGACAGAGTTTTTTTTACAAAGTTATAAAGAATTAGAAACTCACGGCTGCTTTTATCTTCTGAGATCTGCATTAGCCTGTGAGACAATTTCTGGCTCCCTAGCTTCCGAACATTGCAGCTGCCATAAAGCATATACCTATTGCAGCAGATAATGCAGGAATGTGTGCCTCCAGTATGGAAGCAGGCTTGCTAGTTATCCTTCACTTGTACCTCTGATGTAGACTGGGCAATCGTTTCAGTGTATGGGTCAACCCTGATGGGACACGTGGACAGCAATATGTTCACTATTATATACAGAATGTTTCTCCTTTCCTTCTCAGCTAGTAGTTAGACAAGCAGAGAACATTCCTGTATATGTAATTTCATTGTGCTTTTCAGCTGGATGATTAGCAAAATATATTTGCTTTCTGAAGATATTGAGCACAAATATTTGCAAACTAAAATGTTCGAGGCAATGCTAATTTAAGAAAGTGTTCCAGTTTACTGACTCGCATCCAAAGATTTTGTCTCATTTCCCTAGTCGGAAATCTTCTGAATACCTGTAGGTTGAATTCTATTTATGATTATTTATGGTTTCTCCGTAATAAATGTGTTTGTAGTTTTGCTAGTAGAAAATGTGCTTTACACGATTTGTACCTTGCACAACAAATTTTGGTCTCTTAATCATGTTTGCTCTACATCAAAAGGTGCTATTAATTGAGATCCGAGGAAAAGTCCTATGGGCACAGTAAGCGTATTTTAAGGGGGAAATGTAGATGTTGTTGCAATGAACCTTGAGCACTCCTATGCAATTGATGGAATAACTTCAAGTTTCTCAAGTGGAGTTTATTTCTTACAAGCAAAAAGTCTTGCGTGAGTAACCTAGAAAATTTTAACAAGATCCAAAAAATATTACGTTCAGAAGCCCTGCAGATGCCTTTCCTATCCTGCAGCTACCAGAGTGCTCTTTAAAAGAGTTAGGCAACAGGAAAATGCTTATCCCTTGTACTGCCAAGAACAGCTTTTTCAGCTTTGCTTCATTAATCTTTTAACCCGTTGAGATATAAAAAGCTCAGAAATATGATACAAATATATTTCCGATTCAACTGGCAGACGAATTTGCAATATAGATGGTGGTTGGAGTGTGAGACCAACAAGTATCTTGGCTACTAAGTGCAGTAAAAAGTTATCAACTGATGGCAGCCGGCCAGTGTTAGAGAAGCCACAGATGCAACACAACACTTAGGATTGGTTTATCTATCAACACATCGCACTTTCTCACACTCTTATGTACTTTGCCGAAGGCATCTGTAATTTGAGTGGAAAGCTGTGATGCATGTGTCACTTACAATGTGTTAAAATGTAACCATTTGTGACTTATATATCTCTGCTTCCGTTAAAAAATTTTGAAAGGGGTTTTTAAATTTATGCAAATAAAGCTAATTGACTGTATGGTGAGAAGATCTTCGATTTTTACTTTGTAGATCAGTTTCTCAGAGTTTTCACAATTTCTGTTTGCCTTTCTTAAATCTGCCTGCAATCCCGCATCAAAATCCACGGCTAGACCTGCAGATTTAGGTGCAGAATTCAGGCCACTCTGATAATTTTTCTAAAATCCATCCATTATGTAGCTATTCCCCAGTATATGTATTGGTGAGCTGGTGTTACTTTGGTCAGTTATTTCTTTCTGTCTGAAACTCTTGGCCTCAGATAGTCATGCAATGTCAGTTCTGAGTAGCCCAGATCTACCTGACTTTCATTTTCTAGTCAGTTCTCAGTCTGTGTGATGCTGTTACACAGGATCTGGCTGCACAGTCATTCCTGTCACAGTTACTGAAGATGATCACACAGCTATGATAGAGGAGATCACAGCTCATCCTCCTGACTGTATAGTTATGGCCTGTAACTTATTTAGGAGACTAGCTGTGCTGATGCATCTCGGATAAATGTGAAAGTGAAACCAAAATGTGTCATTATCAAGATAGTGTCTGATAAAGGCGTTGCACCACAAGGAAGTGGCTTGAATACATAGAGGAGACCTCCAGAGTGTGACAGGCAATTAGGTGAGAGATGCAGAGATGGAAAAATTTCCCTTGGTTGGACTGGCCCTTTAAGTGGAATCTTGCAGTACATCCTGGTGGAATAATCCCACCTATATGAAAGGTCCCGTAGAAGATCTTTTAGCCTTAGTAAGTTCCCTACCATTTCCCTTTACTATTGAACAAGAGATGGAAAGTGACAGTATCTCCAAACACAAAGCTTAGGCACATTTCACAGCACATTTACCCATCCAGTCCATTTTTTTTCTGTTTGTATGTTTAAAACAAGATGTAGCAGGATGAAAAAAAAATGTGACGTGAATTTGGCATTTAAAGTGTTTTTTGGGACATTCATTAATATCAGATTGGTGCAATCCAACACATCTGCCAATCAGCTGGTTGTGTGAGCAGCAGAGGCCAGAATTAGCATGGCTCTGTACACTGTACAGCGACCTGAAATAGCACTGCAAGTTCAGTCCCATTCACTTGGAAAGAGCATGCCACCATTTTTTTTACTGTGAAAATCTGAAAAAAAAATCTCTTTGTATGTCTCTCTGTGAAATCAGGGGCATGTTGTGGTATAGAAGGGCCCCGTGCACCTCTTTGAGTGTCATATTGTAATGTGGCCTGTGCATGAATCCTAAAAATGGGTATGCTGCCTCATATCATTGTAAAGTATTATGTCTATATGACTTAAAACAATACAATCCTACATTTTGTATTACGAGGTAGAATAAAAATATGCATAAATTCTTTTTGTTACCTACGATCTGAGAATCTGCACTATAATGAGGTCCAAAACCTGGCTTCAGACATGGAATGTCTGCTTATTCTAGGCACATACCGGACAGCAGTGTGAGGTCATTGCACTCAGTTCTAGAAAAATGTTACCATATATTCAGCTTCATTCAGGGCTCGTCCAGGGAACTATTTTAAGATTTTGAGTTTAAATTGAATCTCTCTCCTTGTACAGGTGAGGTTTTGCATTTTAATGCACTCTTGCTGCTTTATTTCCCGGTCAGGTCATGCATGCATATATCCCTCTGAGGATGACTTTCTTTTTGCTTTCAGTCTTATAGCTTTGAAAAAAAATGTATCAAGTGAATGATTACTGGATTTTCCAGTTAACGTGGCTAGCCTCACTAAGCACGTATCACTTTATTGCTTTTAATGGGACACTTGATTCAAGAATTGTAGAAAGCAAATAGATTATTGATCTGCAGGCCTCTCACACAGACCTGGTAAGAAATCCCACTCCCTTTTTATGTTGTCAGCCGGGCTTCAAGAAAGGTGAATAAAGCCACATAGCTTCTTCCCGCTAAACAATATTGCTTGGCTTAAACTTTCTCATAAAAGATTTTATATGTTCCATTGAGGGTAATTCTTCTACCATCAGATCGGTATACCTTTAGTTCTCAAGTACATATAATACCTCTTACTATATAAAGTAAGTTAGTCTACAGAAATTGTTCTGTATTGATTATCAAAAAAGCATTGGGAATGGGTGTTAGTGTTAAAGTGGCAAAATTAACTCACTTTTCTATAAGCAAGACATAATAATCGCTATGATGAAAAGTTAGGTGAGTCACACAACTTTCAAAGATACTTTGTAACATTTCATCATTTCAGGGTCTCTGTGTGCTTCTGAGAATAGTTTAAAATGTGAGGAACAAGCCTGAGGAAGAACCCTGAGTAGGTTGGAAAGCTCGCTGTAACATCATCTCTTTTTGTTGGCCATTAAAAGGTATCATATCTGCGAGATCCCTTTGTTTCTCTTACTGGGAAAAGTTACATTTTGCTCTACTAGATAACAAGGTACCAAACTTTTTTCAGAGAAGAGTGAAGTTCTTTTTGAACATTCAGCTAATGTGTAACTAGGAGTTTGAGGAGTTTGCTACAATTCTGTCTAGTGTTTAGCAATCATATGTAAACTAAAAACATTCTAAGTAACATCTCTCTCTTGTCCTGATAACCTGCTACAATGTGTCGGTTTAGATTAAATAGATCAGCCTGGGCTTTGTAGAGGGTTTGCTAGATTGTATACATCTGTTAGGCTACATTGTCTTCACACAAGGCAGATTTTCTATGCAAATTCCCAACTGAAATTCAACAGCATTTGTGGATTCTAAGGCATGCTATGGATTTTCAAATCCAATTTTTTGCAAATTTTACCCTTCGCATTACGAATAGTGAAATCGGTGACCAGATCCACGTCATGATCTACATGAGAATATTGCAGATTTCATTGTGGTTTTCTTGCTTGAGTTACTTGAAAGTTTTAAAGTATTCTTGTTTCCCAATAGTGGGTACATTCATTTAGTGGCCCATCAGAAATAAATGAAGCCTGTCCAGTCACTAATAGACTATAGCCATAACGGCCCTTTTATGCAGTCCGAGAATCTCATGATTGATTCTCGTTTAACCTGGGCGAACGCGCTGGTGGTGACATCATCGTCCGCACTCAGACCAACTGTTTAGACTGCACAATTGTCATTCTCCTATCGTTCAGTGTTTAAACTGCATGACGAGTGAACGAGGCGGCGCTGATTTTTCAGCTCAAACTGAACGACACGTGAAAACCTCATGATTATCGTTCATCGTTCAGTCGTTGGCTGCATTGAAGCTGAATGATTATTTTCATTTTCGTTCATTTGAGCGATTTTCTGATCAATATTCTTTAGTCTAAACGCACTTCAACCAAGGCAGAAGAAATCTAACAGTAAATTGATTGATTCTGATTTATTTCTCATATCAAGACATCATTGTCATTAGGTGGCAGGTGGACTTTAAACAATGTTACTCCATCCAATTGAAGTAATCATTATAAGACATTGCTATAAGTGGGCTGCTTAAGGCTTATCATGATATATGCTGTTCTTTGTGTCTGGAAGAGATGACCAAGTATGTTTCAAGAGCTATTTACAAAGTACTCCTTTGCATTCCAGCAGAGAAGGATGTAATTGGCAGATTCGCTCCACTGAGTTCAAAGACACCAATACATAATATGCGTTATAGGTTAACCACCATTATTTATTTCCCAATTGTTTATGCAATGCCAACATATCTGCAGTGCGGTAGAGAAAGCGCAGTCACTCAGTGTCGTGGGGGGTGAAGAATATACGGTGCATGTTACTTGTAGTGAGTAATTCTCTAGTATTTCTTACTTTCGTCTTTTTAGGGGCTTTATTTTTAGTTTTACTGTGAATGCAAAATGATGCAGGAACCTACATACTCGAATGTTTGTCACTTGTTTTGCTATATTTTTGGGGGTTATTAAACGGTTTCTTGTTTTGTATCTCTTCTTTCTCCTACTCATTTTTTCCTTATGCTAGAATTTTAAACACATTTCATATAACTGTAACAAAAATTGCAACAAAAATCACATTCAAATAGGTGCCCTTTTTTTGGATGGTTTCACATGGGCATATTTGTGCGTCTATTCGCGCGCAAAATCTGTGCACACAATGTATAGAGAAAAGAACCCATTTTTTTTAATGGGTTCATTCGCATTTTTGATTTTGCACATGCATTTCGTGCTCACAAAAAAGAAACACAGCATGCTTTATTTCAGTCCGCATTTCTGCACCAAAGGCCCACTGGCAGTCTGTGGAGGGTGCGCAAATGCGCACCCATGTGATTACGCAATACACTGCGCAATTTCACAGGACAAATTAGGCTAAATAACCCTTTAACTTGGGGCCCGGCTGTGTCTCGCACCCATATGAACGGTCTTGGTCAGCGCGAAACATGCGCAGATACACTCGATAGGTCCACTGCACAAAAGTGTTGTACTACCACGTGCGTTTTGCTTAAGCACTTATGGGAAGCCGCCTTTAAAGTGCAGTCATAATGTGGTGAAAATGGCCTGTTTCACACAGATGTTTTTTTACAGTGTTTATCGGGCTTTTAAAACGCCCACTAAATATGCTGTACTGAGCCTCCATTCATTTCAATGGGGCTTCACAGACGAGCGTTTTAGCGAAGCGTTTCTAACACATGCGCTTTTTTGATGCATCACATCAACTATTGCAACAAAAAACACTGTAAAACAGGATTGAAAACACCATTCTAAAATGCTGTAAAATGCTGCGTTTAAAAACGCACCTTTTTTTACAAACGCCTCTGTGAGAATGGCCTTACATTTCTGCCATACGGTAGATTGCATGCTGCAGTATCTATCAATGCATTTTATTACAGGTTAGTAATTAGGCTATCGGCATTGGTGATCCATTCAGATTAAAACATCGGTAAACTTTTGCTTGTTGAATAGCTAAAACCTCCAACCCTACTACACAACATCTAGACATTTCTATTGTACTGTTCACAGAAAATCAGGGCTCCATCTGAGGTGTTCGGAGACAAGCACTTCAAAGGTCCATGAAAGAAACCTGAGCAATTTTAAGTATTTTCTACTTCAGAATTCCTCAGCTTCAAAGGAGCTTCAAAAACCACTCCAAAACCTAGAGGTTTCAAGGCTTTTGAAGTGACTTTCTTAAATATGCCATAGATGTGAATGGGTCCCCCACACTGCAACTTCTATTCCTTGCCCATGTTTAAACATAGTGACTTACACATAAAAGCACCATGGCCCTAGATAGACTACATTCAGACAGGGTGTAGATGTATTGCTAAACAGTAACGCAGCAGCACCCTATCATTGGCACTTTTATGTCTTTTTCACCCTCAGTGAACAAAAACTCAACCATCTGATCGAGCATTCCATGACTTTTTAAAATATTTATTCCTTTTAAAAATATATCTTGAAGAAGGGATCGGTAGGGTATATAAAAAAAAATATGGTCATTGGGTGTACAACAACCGGCACAGTGTAATCCACAACGGAATCAAATCTGCCGATCAATTAAAATAAAGATCAGACGCCAAAGTTAACAGAAAGCTGGTGAACTCAAGTATATGAAAATGTAATCCAACATAAAGAATGCTAGGAGGAGGTGGTTATGCCAAAAAATTGGAGCATCCTGCATTGAACATTGGATTATGGAGCTATTCTCCACTAAAGCATTGCTTCTGCAGGAAGATGTCTCCACAATGCAGTGCGTAGCGGCATCAATGTCCTGCAGTAGCTCATTATAAAGCCCCACTCGGGTGTCTTTAACAATCCATCAGTACTTGAAATCGATGAATTCATTCTCTCAGTGCCATACTTATAATATAATGGGCAGTAAGAAGCTACTTAGTGGGCCTTTTTATCTACATGGATCCCATGCAGCTCTACAGGTTGTATATACGGTACATAAGGCACTCCTGCACAAAACCGCAGCACAAAAAGAGGTCATTTTGATGCACTCCAGATTTATCTAAAAAATTGCTACTTTTTTGCATTTTTACATCACTCTCAACAGTTTTTTAAAACAAGGGTTGGTTGACGGGGCTTCATGCAGTCCAGCAAATTTACCAGAATTTACTCCAGCATTAAAAGATGCTGCAAAGGGGAGTGCAGGAGTTCGGACCCTAAGACCACCTTCACACGCACTGCAGATGTTATAGCGGAAGTTCTAAAACATTTAGTAGAAGCCATGTGGAGGAGATTGCAGGAATCTCCTTTGCATGGTGTGGAAAATTTCTCCAACTAATTCTGGGAGTTTTTCAAAAATGCTGTGGATTCTAAATCTGTCTGTTTATGCTGCGGATTTTAACCCTTGAAATACAGCATTTCTGTAATAAAAAAAAAACAACAACAGCCAAATCAGCACCATTTGGGTGCAGCTTTGGCCAATGCGGGTTTAAGGCATATTTGCTGCAAGATTTACACTGCAGGAATATGCACCGTGTGAAGGCACACTTAGTGTGTCTTCACTCAGGCTGTATATGGTGCAGAATTTGCAGCTTTTACAGTACAAACTATGTGGACGAGATTTTAAAAATGAGTCTAAAAATTGGAAGAAATGTAAATGTTTGATATTGGAAGGTCCATGTGAATAATCCACACAAGAACATGTATTCATCTGCCCGGAACAGCCTACATGCACTCTTTAGAGCTCATGCCCACAGCCGGGTTGGGTTCCGCCTGCGAAATATCGCAGCTGAATCAGAACCGGCGCCCCCCAAAGACCCTATATTCACCTCTCTGGATCTGCTGCGAGTGTCTCACCCGATGAGCCAGCGTGCATGCGTAGTGCAGCGCATGATGCACCGGCGCCTGGCAGTGACGTGGATCCTTGCGATACTTCCGCTGCGCTTACAATGAGTTACTGCAATGGAGGCCGTCCATGCAATTTTCCACATAGAATAGAACATGCTGCAATTCTCCCCCACGAACGAATGGGAGAATAATTTACCATAGCATATCTATGGACGGACATTGCTGCGGAATTTGCGGCGGGTGTCTGACCGTGGGCATTGGCCCTATGGGTAAATGTATGGGTCAATGTATTCAGCTTCTATAAGGAAAGGTCATATCACACCTTCATCATTGCGATTATAAGCATCAATGGTGATATTTTCCAAATGACCTGCATTAGTAAAAGTTAATACATAGAGATGAAGGAAAAAGTTTAGATATGCTATAAATAATACTAATTTCGGAAGCATTAACCTCTGATGCTTTAGCAGTCATTAATTCAAGTTTTGCTTCAATGATAGTTAAGTAATTATATTTTATAACCTCGTCATATTAGGGTTATACAAACGAAAGTTAATTGTTTAAACATTTTTGGCTCCTGTGGTGTTGGTTACAGTATTTTTATTCATATTACCCTTTAGCAGTGTGAAAATGAAAACTCAGTTATGAGTGCTTCACCCTATAACATTGGCGTATTGAATAGGACTATATTTTGGCTACCTGTCTTCTCACTTCACATTTTGACGCTTATATTTATATAAATTCTCCACCTGAATCCATTTTTAGAAAAATCTGATTAATGATGCCGGGAGAGAGAATGAAATGGTTTTGCTGCTGCCACGCTGCTTCTTCCCTTTTAGCACAGTGCCAATCAAGCGTTTGCGCTCCACGGCTGAATCATGTGGGATCGGCCCCTTTCCGCGGATACATGGTATAACAACGTCTTTTACATGAGGTTGTCAGGCAGCTCAATCCCAGAAACAGCTTTGTGTCACATTTCTGAGGTCCTTAAAGGGGTTGTCCCGCGGCAGCAAGTGGGTCTATACACTTCTGTATGGCCATATTAATGCACTTTGTAATATACATTGTGCATTAATTATGAGCCATACAGAAGTTATAAAAAGTTTTTTACTTACCTGCTCCGTTGTTAGCGTCCTCGTCTCCATGGAGCCGACTAATTTTTGGCCTCCGATGGCCAAATTAGCCGCGCTTGCGCAGTCCGGGTCTTCTGTGTTCTTCTATGGAGCCGCTCGTGACAGAGAGCGGCTCCGTGTAGCTCCGCCCCGTCACGTGCCGATTCCAGCCAATCAGGAGGCTGGAATCGGCAGTGGACCGCACAGAAGAGCTGCGGTCCACGAAGCAAGAGGTTCCCGGCGGCCATCTTCACAGGTAAGTATAGAAGTCACCGGAGCGCGGGGATCAAGGTAAGCGCTCCGGTAAGCTGTCTGTACGTCCCTGCATCGGGGTTGTCTCGCGCCGAACGGGGGGGGGGTTGAAAAAAAAAAAAACCCGTTTCGGCGCGGGACAACCCCTTTAATTCAAGGCGGAACCGGCACTAAGTGCTACTTATAAAAGGAGAATTACATTTCAGCAAATCACTTCTGCTTTGGACAACTTTTCTTCATACACCCTATTAGGGGACTCTCACACAGGCGTCTGTTAAAACGCTGTATTTCAATCCCAAGTACAACACTGTTGTTATGTGCTTCCTGTGAAGAGACCTTTTATGTATAGTAGGTAGGGGTTGGACGAACTTTGAATATAACTTAATTGTTTTATACTTTAACAATTGCAGATAGAAATTTGAGTTAGGCCTTACTCACACGACCATACATACCAAAAATCGGACAAAATCGCCACCATCTGAAGCATTGGATTCCAATGTATTCATTCAGATGGCCGATTTTTAGCAGCGTAAAAAAAATTACAAAGTGGAAAATAGCACATCGGTCTTCGGTCGCCGATTTTACACGCTGTCTCCAAATATAGGTCTTGCCCTATCTTTGGCTGAGATACGCTGGAAGCTCCCACAGACTCCTTTTGGGAGCTTAAAAAAGGGACGGGGGAGGGAGTTTACCTGCCTCCAACACTGGGAAAAGAAGACAGCAGACTCTGCTTAAGCATTAGCTTAAGGATTTCTGCCGATCGAGGGATTTCCGCGCTGCAGTGTAATTTTTTGCCAATACGCCGCAGCCGCCTGTGTGAATGTCAGAATATACGCAGCTAAAGATTGGAGCTTGATAGTGGCTATTCTTCAATCATGCGATTTAAAGGCGTGAACGGAGTGAAAGAGCCCTTAAGGTGAAACTTTAGAATAACCAACTAGTAAGAGTGAATTGTCTTGGATGGGCAGAGATGTCAAAGAATAATATCAGTGCTACCTACTGCGTACTGAAGTGCATGTAAGGGACTACACTAATGGTTCCCATGGCTCACACTTACTGATAGCTGTGCACATTAGTAAATGATTGTATAGGATGATAAGAGCAAGGTATTCCATGGATGGAAGGTTACTGACATACATACTGTTCCAGCACAGGTGGTTTCGATACATGTACAGTAGGTTTTCTACCTATATTGTGTATGATAAGAAAATATATATACTGAGAAATGAGTATATTTGCCTCGCTACACAAGTTACAGTAAACTTTGATAAAAATTACATATGTAGCTCATTTTAGTCATTAGTATGCTACTCCTAGGTCATTTATCTAGTTCCAGGAAGCCTTTATACAGCATTAACAGTCTATTATGTATGTATGTTGACAGAAGGATCAATATTTCTGATTCCACCTTCTTGCTATGGAGTTTTGATGTGGACAGTAACATAACATAGCATGCACTTAAATTTGACAATATCTGAAGGTTCCCAAGCCACCTGCATTGACGTAATACTGTGAAGATATAGTTCATACGCTATGTGCAGTCGTGCACAAACTATGTTAGTTGTGAAGTTTGAACAAACACAATGTCTCCTTTGCTGATCTTATAAATGAGTAAGATTTACCCAGTAGAACAAGAAGCTCATCTAGCAAAACAAAGTGTTTCATTATGGGCTATCAAGGTATTGTAAAATCTTTATACATTACATCTTCAGGTATTGACAATGAAATTGTAATTCTTTTATGGCCGCTGGAGTCAACGGCACGTGACCGCTCGCTGCTTGTTCTGTGCATTTCAGAATGAATTTGAAGGAACCAAAACTTGAATTGACCCTTAGTATTATTAGAATATGGTTATCCATATTATATTTATTGACCAATTACTAAAATGGAATAAACAGCATTATAGGGTATTACTTCATTTCTAAATTTAACTGGAGGGAGTGGGACCCTAAACCTGGGACTCCCCTTCCCTAATTTTGCTCAGCCATGCTATGTCAATAGTCAGTGCCATCTTTGCTGGCGCCATCCCTCATTATTGTCTGTTCACCTACTAATTTTGATGTTGGGAGCTGAAAAGAAGTCCTGGAGGAATAAAAGAAACACAAGGAGTGATTAATTAAAAAAAAAAACTAGAAATGAACAGTGTGAGGTCAGTTAGGAGGGGGATGGACTGCTCATACCCCTTCACAGCACCTTAGGTCTCCAAAATTGCCCCATTGGCCCCATCACCCTGCACTCCAGCACAATATTAGCACAAAACTGTAAGGTTGTAACCTTCAAATTGATCTATGCAAATCCCCATTAGCATTCATTCCCGGCAGCATTCTATCATATCATTGAGCTCCCAATACTGAACTGTACCCACAGATCTCCAGCATCAGGACGGCAGGTACCAAGCCCTCAGCACATCAAAGGCATGCAGCAGTGCCCCAAACACCTCCAGCTTTGATTATCACAGCTGGGTCAGACACAGCAGATGAAATGTACCCCTGCCATGTCTGTCTGAAAATGATGACAAAACTAGGACAAGAAGGATACCAGAGCAGTCTAGACAGGCATGTATACGGGAGACTAATGGTTACTAAGCCCAGGACTGGACTGAACACAGGGGTACAGATCTGAATGGAACACCCTGAGCCTCCCTGACTAGACACGCTTTGAAGCAGGGCACTCATCCCGAATAAGACGACCCCACTACTTGTACTAGGCAACGCCCAAACTTATAGAGGAACTAGGAAACAGGAACAGAGACTATTGAAACACTGGACGTAGAACACTACAAACTGTCAACCTGACAACAGACAGATACAAAAGAGAGTACAAAACTGACAACAGATAGGTATGCTGACAGTACCGACAGGGCCAAAATTCAAGGAGCATAACCAGCGCTCTCAGCGAGAAGAAGACAGTTTTTACATCAAGTAGCAGACTGGCTGACTGCGTTGTCAATCAACCCAGTCAGCCAATTGGCTAAACAAATGTAATAAGGTTACTGATTAACTGGCTGTACTGTCAATCAGCAGCTAGCCCTTTACTAAAAAGAAGCAGGCTGATGTTTAACTCTTGATGACCTGGACTGACTGATATATGTATGCGCTGGCAGGTACACCACATGATCCAGAGCTGACATAGTGACAACACCCCGGACCCGATCCCAAGACTGCGGCACCAGCAGCTCTGGGACAGGCCTGCTGAGAGGTGAGACAATACTCCCTTGCCCTCAATTGTGCTTACCATTGATATTCCATAGTCCCATTCTACACAGTCTCAAACTAACTGAGCCAGCCATACCCCTTCTGATCTTCCAATTATGAGCCTACAGCCCAGGGACTGCAATACCTAGATACTTATGCAGCAGATAAAGAGGTAGAGATTGCAGTGACCAGTTGTGGATTATCATATGAACACTTTGGGGGGCCATTGGCCTCAGGTGGCCGTCCAAACCACCTACATGATAACCCACTACTGCCTGAAGGTAATCCAGGATTAGTGAAACGCATCTAGGATGCAAACATTAAACTGTGCCAAGGAAGGTTATTTGAGTCAAGCTTGTAGCTCTGTGTGTAAAAATAAAAACTTTTCTAGACCTGAGTGACTTTTATTGTGCTTGGATCAATATATTAACACGACTGCAAAAGGTGTGGTCATAGCACCTTGTGTGGGGTTGAGGGTCCATAGGTATATTTGCTGCGGAATAAGTTGGCGGTATACAAATAAAGATTATTGTTATTATTACCTTATTATTCTACAGCTTAAAGGGGTTGTCCCGCGCCGAAACGTTTTTTTTTTTTTTCAATAGCCCCCCCGTTCGGCGCGAGACAAACCCGATGCAGGGGTTAAAAAAAAAAACGGATAGTGCTTACCTGAATCCCCGTGCTCCGATGACTTCTTACTTACCTTGCGAAGATGGCCGCCGGGATCTTCACCCTCGGTGGACCGCAGGTCTTCTGTGCAGTCCATTGCCGATTCCAGCCTCCTGATTGGCTGGAATCGGCACGTGACGGGGCGGAGCTACGAGGAGCCGCTCTCCGGCACGAGCGGCCCCATTCAGAAAAGAAGAAGACCGGACTGCGAAAGCGCGTCTAATCGGGCGATTAGACGCTGAAAATTAGACGGCACCATGGAGACGAGGACGCTAGCAACGGAACAGATAAGTGAATAACTTCTGTATGGCTCATAATTAATGCACAATGTACATTACAAAGTGCATTAAGATGGCCATACAGAAGTGTATACCCCAACTTTGTTTCGCGGGACAACCCCTTTAACTTCAAGTTCTAAGTGCTGTGGCTGGAGATTGCTTTTAGGCCAAACTTACACTGTGCATTTTTTTTAGCCAAAATGGATACAAATACTGCACCAAACTCTCATGCGAACCTAGTCTCAAATAGAGTGCCTTGCTTCAGACTACGCAGAAATTACATTTTCCTTAAATATTCCTTTATGATTAACTCATAAATGTATTCCACATTTGCAAAAAGCCAAACCAAAGCCAACAACCCGATTAGATGAAACTTTACTTACAGCCTACTTATATTAAACTGCTAACGACCAATTGCCAGTGAGTCCGTGAGTGAGTGGGTTACATGCTCCGCCCCTGATCACATGACAGTGATGTCATCATACGTCTTATAAAGCATAACACATGCAGAGCCTGATAGCAGCTATTTGCTGACAGGACCTATGATAATTTCACAATCATGTGATCACTCACCTGGCCTCTGACCTCCACCCCTGATCACATGACGGTGATGTCATCACAAGTGCTTCACTTTATTAAAAACCTGCAGAGCCGGACAGCAGCCATGTGCTGACAGGACCTGTGATGATGTCACTGTCATGTGATCAGTCACCAGCTCTTAGCTCTGCCCCCTGATCACATGACAGTGACATCATCACACATCCTAAATCAGCAGAGGCCGATGAACAATTTATGCAACAGAGCTGTGTGTGCTGTGTGTAATGCGCAGGTAGCAGAGCTGTGTGTCATACGCATGTAGCAGAGCTGTGTATCACATGCATGTAGCAGAGCTGTGTGTGCTGTGTCACGTGCATGTAGCAGAGCTGTGTGTGCTGTGTCATGTGCATGTAGCAGAGCTGTGAGTGCTGTGTCACGTGCATGTAGCAGAGCTATGTGTGTGTTACACGTGCATGGAAGTAATGATGGTGACGTCATCACAGGTCCTAAACCAGCAGGTTCTAAAATAGCAGCCGTGTGCTTACAACTCCAATCCCTTTCAATTTATTATATCAGTAAGTGGCGTATTGTCCCACCAGAAACACTGGTACTATTATTTCTTAATAATTACTAGTACTACTTTTAATGGTTGGACTGACACAATGTCCTTTGCTCAATGGTCAGGTTTATTGGGGTTCCTTCTTACAGCTGTAGTAGAGGCCTTATGGCACTTATCTTTTTTAGCCCATGCTATTAGTCAGCCTGATGCTATAATATTGTTGCTAGGTGTTGTTTTAGGAACTTTTATTTCAAGCTAGGACCTCAATAAAAGAGTTTACATATATGAATTGCAGTCTGTGATACTGTATTTTTATCTTTTGTGGAATGGCACGTTTAGTTATTACTGCTGAGAATTAAAGCTGGATATAAATGATATGTATCAGTGTCCATTCCACTCTCCAGTGTGAGTCGCTGGGAACTGCGTCTTTATTGAATGCCATAACATACTTTATTTTTTCATTAAAAATTCATGCTTTGTGAGCTCCATTGTATTTATTTCAACAATATGAGATTGCGCTGTCAGTATTTAATATTCTCGCTACTTGCAGTCTAAAACAATCTCAAAATAGCAATAAGTTAGAATAGAACTGATGAATGAAAAATGTTCCTGTTCTTTTTATAGAGCCTTTATTACTTACTTTATTTAGAGGCTTTGTTCACTCAAGTATTCATGGGAATGCTGTTTACTGATATATTACAGCCCCAGAGGCCCAGATTTCTAATATCATATGCTTAATAATCACATGTGAAATACTAACCATAATGACAACATGCTAAACTGAGAATAGGAAGGTTTATGTTAGAAGGGCTAGTAAAGTATGAAATTAATAATTTCTTACAAACTCTAATCCAAACCCCTAAGGAATAAGCACGGTAAATACACAGAGCTTGGTCCTGTGCTTTAATCCCCACCAATAGCAGATGTACAGTGCAGGATTAAAGCCTCTGCTGCTGCAACCAAGCAGGAGCAGGTTGGGTCCTCAGCTGTGAGTCACAGCAAAGGACCCAGAGGAGAAGGAAGTGCTAGGGACTAAAAAGTGAAACTGGGAAAGTAACACTTCCACCATGCGACCTGACAATCATGTGACCGCTGAGAGCCCCCTGGCATAGCAAAGCTACAGGGTCCTAGCAGACCCTGATTAGCTCTGTTAGTGACTGATGTCACTGCAGGGGGATGTTTTCCCCTGTAACTGGGGCTCCTATGGATGCCCCAACTACAGTGGAAAAGAGTGAAATAAAAAAGACAATGTGAATGTCCCCCAGAGTTCTTATATGATATCATGAGGGGTCATAGTTACAATAGTTACAAAAATAAGCAAAAAAAAAATGACAGAATAAAATAAAAATATATACATAAAAAAAATAACCCACTGCCGGCGCCAAACAAAACCATATGCGCCATGTAATCTGAAACCATACACATTATATATCAAAATGTCTGAAACAAAATGAGGAACCCGTTCCCATAGTTTATTTTAGTGTAAATATGCTCATTAAAAAAATATATAAATGTAAAAGAAAAATAAGTTATTTTTAGCATTTTACCCCCAGTAAAACTGAAAAAGTCAGTTGGTAGCTAAAGGGAAAAAAGTAGGGCAGTAAAACCACAACATGGGTAAAATCCATAAAAAGTGTCTGGTTCTTTAGGTACAAAACAGCCTGGTCCTTAAGGGGTTAAATGAATACATTTAGGGTCAAAGTAAACCATGTTAGTAATCCATGTTGCACAAATCTGTGATACTCATAGTCTGCAATAGTCCTGTACTGTATATGGAATGCATGAGAAAAAAACAACCTGATCATATTCCATTGCATGCCATATTGGTATATTGAGGCACAATATGATGGCTCACAATGTGGTAGGTCAAGCGCCTACTGGTCTGTGATATAGAACCTTAGGAACGCCATGCGCTCCACAAGGTCCATGCACGCACATATAGGTAATTTGCAGAAGCTTGCACAAACTATTGTACAGATTGTGCTTATTACAGTTTTAAAGATGTCACCACCAGTACTGTTCTGCTGACCCCGGTAACAGATAGAAGCCCTTACAGGCTCTGCATTTATGTGCAGTGGCCCACAATGATGTCGGCAATGCTGGACTATAGCAGACATGTACTCTATAAGCTATCCTTGTAACGCTACAGGCTCAACAGTAAAGTATGACAATCGTGGCTTATTATGGTAATAGAGCCTGTGTCTAGATGTGCATGTGATGGCAAGAAACATATAGTTACTAAAATGTACCAAACAACCTATTCTGTAAGGCCTCCTGCATACGGCAGAGCTGGATTCCGCTTGCACAATGGGTAGCTCACTGTCACGCATGCGCAGTACAGATTTTTTTCCTCAACCTTTTTTTCCCCCGCACCGTTGGTAGGCAATGGCACAGAATCCGGAGAACTGTCCACAATGATCATTGCGGGTGTGCCGCGGTTTAGGCAGCGTCCATTGACTTCAATGGAAGCCGTCCACACGGAATCCACATGAAAATGAAGCATGCTGTGATTTTTCCTCCGCGAGCAGAAATCATAATTGATTTCCGCTCGTGGGTATAAGTAGCGGATCTCCGTAGGAAATAACGGGCTGTATTTGCTGACTGCAGAAAATATCCGCCTGTGAGCAGGAGCCCTAACTCTTGTCATCCAAGTTGTCTGCTAAAAGTCTCTCTATGGACTTGTGGACATGCCTATATTTTGACTCCATTTATACAGAGCTGTAATAGGACTTGCAGAAAGGTGCAGAACCAGAACTAAGTCCGATTTCATTCAAGGCATGCTCTGCTATACTCCATATGTAAGGAGGTATTGCTTCTAGGGTAGAATATCTCCGTACATGCTGACTCGGATGGGTACTACAAAGAGGTTTGGCACTAAGAGAGCCATAAGACTCTATACAGATGTCATGCAGGCTGCGTGCCAGTGTATACTTGTATAAGCAGTATATCTACATCTATATTAAAGTCTGCAGTACCCGAATAGAACTGCATTGTATATGTAGACTATCACTGCTCTAGTCATTCATTTAGTCCAATCCTATCCACAGGAGCTGAATAGAAGAGTAACAGCATGAATATGAAGAGAAATGGATTGCAAAGACATTTCGCTTAACTCACTATTTCATTAAGTAATTTTTTGTTTTGTTTTTCTGAAAATTGGATCAGAAGCTTGCAGAGAAAAGAAATCTTCAAGCAGCATCTTCCTGCCAGCTGGAAGTGTGTCTGGGATAGTGAAGAGCTATTCTTATTGTCTATAAAGTTTTCATGTGACATGACTATTAAACTCACAGGAGCAGAGAGTTCAAATAAGCAAAGCTTTGAAGCAGTAAAAGTCGAAATTACTTAACAGGTCCTTCCACGTAAATGGACTGCAACTAGAGATGAGCGAGCATACTCACTAAGGGCAATTGCTCAATCGAACATTGCCCTTAGCGAGTACCTGCCTACTCGGGAGCAAAGATTTGGGTGCTGGCGGCGGGCGAGGAGCTGCGGGGGAGAGCGGGGAGGAGCGGAGGGGAGATCTCTCTCTCCCTCTCTCCCCCCCGCTCCCCCCTGCTCGCTGCCGCAACTTACCTGTCACCCACGCCGGCACCCGAACCTTTGCTCCCGAGCAATTGTCCTTAGCGAGTATGCTCGCTCATCTCTAACTGCAACATTCATCCTCCATGAAATAACCATGAGTTGCTTTGCACGTTACAATGTATGTTAAATTGGTGCAGCGATATCTGCTGGAATTGGGAATGGCCAGAAAATGCATCACAGTCACATAGCAATGCAAGGGCTCTGTGCCCTATTGGCTTGTATGGAGAGATTTTATGCAGTAACCCTCCACAAAACATCATATTGTCACTTGAGACCATTTAGAAACTATCGTTAAATTCCTCTGTACATGATTGTTGGCTGATGGCATAACTTAATGTTTATTTGGAGAATATGGTAAGATTTGGCCAGCAACTGTTCTTAAAGAGGTTATCCGGAACTATAACATACTCTGGATAGGTCATCAATTTCAGATTGGTGGGTATTTGAGTCCTTGCACCCTCGCTGACCAGCTATTTGAACAGGCTGAGACCCGCGGCCTTTTCTCTGTATGTCAAGCACAACGCCATACATTTTGATCCTGATATTACAGCTCAGTCCCATCCACTTAAACAAGACTGAGTTGCACATAGGCCGCATGACAGATGGACGTAATGGTACAGACCAAAGAAGAGTTCACAGCGCTCAACTGTGACCCCTTCAAATAGCTGATGGCAAGACTGGTGGGAGTTGGACCCACATTGGTATGATATTGATGACCTAGCCTAAGGAAAGGTCATCAATTTTTTTTGTTCTCAATATTTTTTTTTGTTTTACGGTATTTTCATCAATTTAACATCAAAGATAAAGTTGTTTTTTCTTTATGATAAACCCACAATATCGTTGTAGTTACAGCGGGTTTGAAGCTCAGCGGCCCATAATATTCCCAGTTTCATAAGTGAGAGAGAATGAGGTAATTGTGTTAAGCAGAGTTAGGGCTCATTCACATCTGCGTTAGGGCTTTCTGTCTCTCTGTTCCGTTTTTGGGGGAGAAAAAATGGAATTAAACATTTTCCCTCCAGTGATTTCAATGGATTTAAACTTAAAGCATTCCCTTTTTTTTAAATCAATGTAAAAAAAAAGAGAAAAGTTTCCATTTTAAATTCCTGCTCCAAAAACGGAACAGAGAGACAGAAAGCTAATGCAGATATGAACGAGCTTCATCTAACCATACAAAAACACATGCCTTATAAACTATATAGATGATATATGACCTGTCATTTTTAGATACGGTAGTAGGTCAATAGGCAAATGTTTCCGATAGCTCTCATTCAGATGTACCATAGGCGTAAGGCGCTTGCAATGTGCTGTGTGGATATACACTAAGAATAATTCTCTATTAACTGCTGGGATTTTAGCGCAGACTTTCAGGCTGTAATTGCAAACACAAGCTGAATTTCTATTTCCATGTTTTATCTGCTGTAGCAGCTTCTCTCCTGCCTTGTTCATTGTTTCATGGTCATATTTTCATCTCATACCTTGAAGTTGTCTAATTTCCTCTCACTTTGATCAGGTTTCTTTCCCCTTGGCTTGCATTCTGTCATTATGTGTCATTCCAACCTCTCATATTCTTGTCTACAAAAGTTCTATCCAAACCTCTGGCCGGCATTAGAGTTGGGGGAATGTGTTTGCTGCTTCTTTCCCTGTTAAGCCTTTTGAGATGTGCCAGCAATTACAATGTGTTTGCCATGTAATGAAATTGGAAAACATCATAGTGGATGTAACAGACAGTAGGCGTTGTTACTGCCACAGCAGTAAACATCCTGCTGGCACCTGTGTACAAACCAACTTGCCTCTGGCACCCTTCAAGCTTCTTCACCCTGTCACTACGTAGCCATTCACTTTAACAGGTCATTACCACCTTGCTGCCAGCTTTCAGCTGGATGTCACTGCTGTACTAGTGGCGATATTTCAAGCTACTAGAGGTAAACACAAACACATTACTAGTTGAGAAACCCAAAAATTGAATTGTTCCACAGAGATTCTATTTGCTTTAGGTGATGTAAAATGCAAATAAGTTGGAGATCAATCACCTAAGATAATTATCCAAATTTTACTGTACTTTCCTGAATTTTAATCAAGTTTTGTGCAGAAGGAATGTTAATTATTTTCTATTGCTTTGTATAGTGTGTGTGTCCTATCAAGGATACAACAAGAATAAACACAAAGAGAACATAAAAAACTAATCTAGATGTAGCCCTTGATCAGATTTTACCCATCAACTCCAGCACTGCAAAGCAGCAGTGCTAACAACTGAGCCACCACTCTTGTCCACTCTACCCTGGACGAGAAGAACAACAACAAAGTAAAACAAATAGAGAACAAAACTCATCTAGACGTTGCCTTGATCAGATTTGAACTTTTGGAATATTTGGAATAATGGCAATAAGTGGAAACTCTATGGAAACTTTTACAAATTTTGCCCTGCCTCCTGTATACCCCTTTAAATTCACCGAAGCTCTATCCGAGTTTTCTGGTAGCTGCATTGAAATTAAATCTCGTATAATGAGGAATCTATAAACCATGCATGCATGTATCAATACCTATAAACCACATGGATTAAAATGGAAATAGGCTATGTTATATGGTGACATTTGGCAATCTGCATGTCTGCATTTAACAGTTGCTTTACTGGTGATGGCAGAAACAGCTGTCTCAAGTATTTTTATGTAGACTAAACTGGGGTGAATGAGCTATGGTTTTACTGCCACAGTATAAGGACAGCTGTGCAGAGGTTTCATTAATGACTAAATATGTAGATATGAGTTTGGTCTGCTTGTTTCCTAAGTGGGTTAAGAAACCAACTCTGTCCTCCATGCATCTGGCAAATACCCATTTCCCTGATGAGCTCTGGCCAAGTTCTGCATACGTAGTAAGTCTGCATCCAGCTAAGAGTCTGGGTGTGCATACTAAGTAGCAAAATATTCTTCCCTAACCCCCATTAGGCGTGCGGATACAACTCTCCCCCTCGGCCACTCTGCATTCTCTAAAGATTTTCTCATGCTAGAAATCAGGACCTAACTGTTACTGAAACCATCAGAGCACTGAGCACCAAGTGGTCACATCTCGGAACATTTCTAGCTATTTGAAAAGATGCTTCAGTGATTTTCTCAGCTTGCCTTATTTTCTCCTTTCCCTTCATCTCGACAATTCAGTGCAATCACAAAATAAACATAGCCTTGTTCTGTGCTTAAGCTTACACATACCTAGGACTATTTCCTTCCTATTTCTCTTTCCTTCCTTCCTTCCTATCTATCTCTCTATAAAATATCTCTATCTCATATCTATCAATCTATCTCATATCTATCTATCTCTTAAATATCTATCTATCAAATGTATATCTATCATCTATCATAATATCTATCTACCTGCCTATCAAATATCTATCTATTTATCTATCTATCTATCTATCTATCTATCTATCTATCTATCTAATATCTATCTATCTATCTATATCATATCTATCTATCTCCTATCTATCTATCTATCTATCTATCTATCTATCTATCTCCTATCTATCTATCTATGTATCTTGTATCTATCTATCTATCTCCTATCTATCTATCTATCTATCTATCTATCTCCTATCTATCTATCTATCTATCTATCGCCTGTCTATGGTATCTATCTGCCTGTCTATCTATCTATCATCTATCTATCTATCTATCTATCTATCTAATATCTATCTATCTATCTATCTATCTATCTATCTATCTATCTATATCATAGCTATCTATCCATCTATCTCCTATCTATCTCCTATCTATGGTATCTATCTGCCTGTCTATCTGCCTGTCTATCTATCTATCTTTCTATCTATCTATCTATCTATCTATCTATCTATCTATCTATCTATCTATCTATCTATCTATCTATCTATCTATCTATCTAATATCTATCTATCTATATCATAGCTATCTATCTATCTAATATCTATCTATCTAATAGCTATCTATTTATATCATATCTATCTAATATCTATCTATCCTCAAATATTCTCATTTAATTTTTTGACTATAAGATACTAGAACAGATTTACTAATACTGCCTAATAATTAGAGAATGCAAACTTAGACTACATAGATTTAAAACGTGCCATTTTATCACAGCGTCTCAGCTGGATGATAAATCTAGAGCATATTCAGAATGTATATATATACCATGTATTAGTTGGCATTTTTTTACTGCAGATTTTGCACCAAAACGTTGGTGTGCAATACTGCATAAATGTGATACAAAGCATGTAAGACAATTTTCTGCTTTAATTTGCACCCGAAAACTGGTGCATTTACAATTCTAAATCTGCCCCTCTGAGTATGAAAATTTAAAGGGGTTTTGTCATTAAAAAAAATCCTATATGCACCTAATTCTTCCCTATCAGTCTCCCTACCTCATCTTCTCCTTGCTGAGCTTCTGCAGTGTCCCGGGGTCACTTAGTGAAGGTCACATTCCTGTGCTGTAGCGTTCACTTCCTAGGAAGGAATTATTGTCGAGACAGCGTACATGAGCAGTCTCTGAAGTAGATCGGCACTACCTGCTGTGCTGTGAATTAGTGATGTAGTGTACATTGGCTGGCAGGAAGAAGACTGCCTGTGAATGTACTTAACCTCATAGGAAAGAGAGAAATCAGCCAGCTGGAGGTGATGTGACACCCCCACCCCCCCACCCCCGCCTGGACTGCAGGAGACAGGAGAAGATAGGTGAGGTGAAGATCTGGTAAGTAGACTGATGGGGGAGGAATAGGTACGTATAGATTTTTTTGTTCTACGACAGAACCCCTTTAAGGCAAGTTAGCAGCAATCCAGGCATATGTGTGCAACATTGACAACTCAAGCTGCAAGCTACTCTTGTATATAGCTACAATGTATACAGGCAGAAACTACCTCACAATCTGGTTATTATCCCATGTGTAGTTCGCAGTTAATGCAAAATCACTTATTGCTGATTATATTGGCAGAAATACAGGTCCATGCCATGCAATGACTTTTTGACATCTACCTTTATGCTGTTTCCTAATTTTTAACTTTTTCTCTTTCAGCATCTTGTAAAGTGCTTCCTACAATCCATCCAACAGCCCTTCCTCCGCCTCCATCTGCCATACTACCAGTGATTTATCGCCTGTCCAATACCCGCCTTGCCTTCTTTTTACGAGAAGAAGGGCCACTTCCCCCATGGAATTCAAGTATGCCTCTGCTGCAACGCTCAGAGCCTTTTGTGGTTTTTCAAACAAAGGAATTACCAGTACTGAATGTCACACTGGGACCTTTTGCTTCTGGACAAGTTTTGCCAAAGGAACTACTTCAGCCTTCAAGTATACTAGAAGTTCCTGATCGACTAACTGTAAACTGGAAGATAAGAGCTTACATTATTCGTACAAAGGTTCCTGCCACCCAACCATTTGTACAGGTGCTCTTCTATGTAGCTGGCCGAGACTGGGATGATTTTGGTGTTACAGAACGTCTTCCCTGTGTCCGGCTTCATGTTTTTCAGGAGATGCGAGAACGCAAGACTTCATGTCGCCTACGGGGAAGCCTTGCCACATGTCTTGCTCAGGCTGAACTGCCCCAGAGTTGGTTTGGGTGGACAGCAGCACCTATTGGGAGATGGAAATCAGCCCCTGATGGAGCAGATCTTAATGGAGAAAGCCAACAAATAGAACTTTTCTACACTTTACATACACCAGACTCTACTGGAAGCTGCCAAAATGACATAAGTACACGAAGAGGAGGAGAAGGCCCAACTCAACATCCTCTTTTAAGGATTGGAAGTGTTAGCCTATACCAACCAGTACAGGTTGAGCAGATGCAAGAACAACATTTGGATACGAATATTTTTATCAGGCTTCCAGATCGGCCACTGCGTCCTGGAGAGATCCTCAGCATCTTTCTTTACTTGCAACCAAATTCAACAGTTGAACATTTCACATTAAGGTAATATGACACCACAAAAGAACAAACTAAGTTAACTCTTGAATGATGGAAATATATTTTGGTGTTTTTTTGTGACTTGGAGTAGTTACAAGTGGCATATTGCATTGGAGTAAAGGTCCAGAAGGACAAGGCTGACATTATCTTAAGGATCTTCTGCTATGGATATATTGATATACCTGTATTATAAAATATTTGCATAGTATCAGATTAAGGGCGCGTTCACACGAGTGTAAGTTTACAGCACATTACGCACACGACGTATGCAGTGTGATACACGGTAATTTACAGGCAATAACATACATTGCCTTACGTTGTTTAGCTCACATTTGCATGTAAGCATCGTGTACTACGCTAGCGCAAGAAAGAACACAGCATGTTATATTGTGTTAGGTATTATGCTCAAGAGAGTCCATTGTTCTTTATAGACGCATAATCAATGCCGCCCATACACACTTACTGTCTGGGATGATTTAGTGATTCTGCACTGAGCAGGGGGTTGGGCCCAATGACCCTGGAGGTCCCTTCCAACTCTACCATTCTAGGACCTCCATAATGCTAGTATAAATGGCCATATGTTGACTACATACAATATCGGTACATATCCATTCAGTGCTGAAATAATGTCTCCAAATAGCATCAGACTAAATGTCTTTAACCAGTTAAGGACCTCCCTTTTTTATATTTTCATTTTAGTTTTTTTCTTCAGCACTTTCAAAAATTCTTAACCCCTTCCAATCTACTGTCTGACCTCTGAAGACATAATGATATAAGACTGTACAGCTCTGATGTTGGAAGACATCTGTCGGAGTTCTCTTACTGTATATTTCCATCCTCTCTGCTGTCAGAGCCTATCCAACGTGTCACCTCATGCAGTGCTGGCTTTAGCCAGAATATAGCGCAGTTGTATAACGGCAGAAAAAGAGTAAGCCCCCTAGGAAATCCAGTATAGAAATTGGATTGGAAAGGGTTAATTCTTTTGTTTATCCATCAATTTAGCTGTATGAGGGCTTGTTTTTTGCGGGGCGAGTTGTATTTTTCAATGGTGCTATTTCATGTAACATATAATGTACTGAAAAAAATTCTAAGTTGAGTGAAATAGGAAAAAAGTGCAATTCCAACATATTTGGGGGAGGAGGGAAGGGTTTTGTTTCTACAGTGTACACACTACAGCAAAAATGACATGATGGCTTTATTCTATGGGTCAGTAGGATGACTACAATACCAAATTGATATCGTTTTTTTGCTGTACTGTTTTTTAGGACCCCTGCACACTAGCGTCTTTTTAAACGCTGTGATATCGCTGCGTTTTTTAATGCAAATGTCAATGGGACTTTCTAATGTTAAAAACGCATTTAACAAAAATTGCAAGTTCGTGTTTTGCGTTTTTGTGCAATGCGTTTTTTACATTAGAAAGTCCTATTGACGTTTGCGTTAAAAAAAAAACGCAGTGATATCACAGCGTTAAAAGAAAACACTAGTGTGCAGGGGTCCTAAAAAATAACATTTCTTTGGAAAAAAAAGCTAAAATTATTTGGTATCGGTGCTTCCATAAAAGTCCAATCTATCAAAGTAATACATTATTTGTCCCGCGTGATGAACATCACCAGAATTGCACTTTTTTGCTTACCCTGTCTCCAAGAAAAAATGAAATAAAAAGCGTTTAAAAAAGGTTGGACTACTGCAAACTACAGGGCATCCTGCAAAAAACGAGCCCTTATAAAACTATGTCAACAGAAAAATAACAAAGGTTAAGACGGTCAGAAAATGATTTTATGTTCTCCTGAAAATATTTTAAAAATAGTACAGCAAAAAAAATGTTAAATCAGAATTAAGGATGAGCGAGTATACTCGCTAAGGCACTACTCGCTCGAGTAATATGCCTTAGCCGAGTATCTCCCTGCTCGTCCATAAAGATTCGGGGGCCGCCGCAGCTGACAGGTGAGTCACGGCGGGGAGCAGGGGAGAGCAGGCGGGAGAGAGGGACAGAGAGATCTCCCCTCCGTTCCTCCCTGCTCTCCCCAGCAGCTCCCCGTCTCACGACGGCCCCCGAATCTTTAAGGACGAGCGGGGAGATACTCGGCTAAAGCACATTACTCGAGCGAGTAGTGCCTTAGCGAGTATACTCGCTCATCCTTAATCAGAATCAATGTACTAGTCCTGACTGTAGAATAAAGTTGTTGTGTCGTGTTGCTGTATTGTAAAAACAAGAGCCACTCCAAAATGTTGAAATTGCTTTTTTTTTGATTTCACTCCACTTAGGAATTTTTAAAAAGATTTTTACATAAGCATATTATATGGTATATTAACCCCTTAGTGACGGCGCTATCGTAAAACTACGTCCTGCTGTTGCAGGACGTGTATGGAGGGAGGTAGCGCCGCTATCTCCCTTTATACAGCATGGGCATCAGCTGTTTATTACAGCTGACACCCGCGGGCAATAGCTGCGCTCAGCCGTTCGGCCGATCGCGGCTATTAACCATTTAAATGTCGCTGTCAATTCTGACAGCGGCATTTAAATCCCCCGAACGCTGTACGGGGGTCCCGCACGGCCCCCCCGCGGTGAGATCGGGGAGCCGTGCAGGTGTCATGGCAGCCGGGGGCCTCATGAATGGCCCCAGGGCTGCCTTAGCAGACTGCCTATCAAGCCATCCACACAGGGTGGCTTGAAAGACTGCCTGTAAAAAAGCAGTATGACGTAATGCTATAGCATTACGTCATACTGCAGGAGCAATCAAAGCATCGCATGTTAAAGTCCCCCAGGGGGACTTCAAAGTAATGTAAAAGACATAATCAATAAAGTTTTTTTAATTGTTAAAAAAAAAAAAAAAAGTTATAAAAGTTTAAATCACCCCCCTTTTGCCATATCCATTATTAAAAAATCAAAATCATAAAATAAAAATATGTATTTGATATCGCCGTGTCCGTAAAAGTCCGATCTATCAAAGTAGTGCATTATTTTTCCCACACGGTGAACGTCGTCTGAAAAAAAAAATAAAGAACGCCAGAAATACACTTTTTTAGTTACCCTGTCTCCCAGAAAAAAACGCAATAAAAAGCGATCAGAAAGTCGTATGTATTCCAAATTACTATCGGAAACTTCAGGACATCCCGCAAAAAATGAGCCCTTGCTCAACTACGTCGACGAAAAAATAAAAAAAGGTATTGCGCGCACAAAATGACCGCAGAAAATGATTGAAAAAAATTAAATATCTTTAAAAAAAAATTAAAGTACTACAGCAAAAAAAATACTATACAAGTTTGGTATCGTAGCAATCGTACTGACCCATAGAATAAAAATATCAGGTCGTTATTGTTGCAATTTGTGTGCTGTAGAAACAGGATGCACCGAAAGATGGTGGAATGTCATTTTTTTTCCATTTCTCTCCGCTAAGAATTTTTAAAAAGTTTTTCAGTAAATTATATGGTACAATAAATAGTGCCATTGAAAAATACAACTCATCCCGCAAAAAACAAGCCCACATACAGCGACGTCGATGGATAAATTAAGGAGCTACGATTTTTTAAAAGGGAGTAGGAAAAAACAAAAATGGAAAATAGCAAAAAAGCTCAGTCACTAAGGGGTTAAATAGTCCCATTAAAAAATACAACTCGTCCTGCAAGTCCTTGGTCATCTACGTCAAGGCATAAATAATAGAGTTACAATTTTTTGAAAGTGGGGAGGAATAAACAAAAATTAAAATAAAAAAAAAGGGGCCATCCTTAAGGGGCTCATAATTTAAGCCTGCTTCATATCACTTGAGTGAAATAAGTGTGATTTATCCCCATGTACACATACTTTAGGGCTCAGTCACACGGGCGCATCGGCACCCGTACACAGGCGCCGATACGCCCGTGTGACTGAGCCCTCACTGCAGGAGGAAGATGGACGGCTCTCTGCAGCGCTGAAGAAAGAACACATGACCAGCAATGAAGCCAGTCACATGTTCTTTGTCCCGGCGCTGCAGAGAGACGTCCATCTTGAGGTACAGCCGTCTCCTTCCTGCGGTAACACGGGCGCCGATGCGCCCATGTGACTGAGCCCTTACATCATAACAAGGAAAATGCCTTTTAAATTTAAGTAGGTAGCAGGCCTGCCTCACATGGGCGGTATTTGCGCAGCATTTTGTGAGCGCACTATGCAGTGAATAGAACCTACTGATTTCACATAAGCATGATTTGCTCATGCATTTAGTTCTTTTCAAAAAACGCATCATGTTCTTTTTTTTCTGTGCACAAGAATAGCAGATATTGAACTAATCAACCTAATTGTCCAATTGCATTCTTTTTTGCATGCGCAAGAGTGCACAATTGTATGCTCAGGTATTAGGTTAAAAACAAGTAGAGGCGTGCAAAAACGCAAATAAATGGGCAAAAGCGTGTGTTAATACACATACTTCTGTGCTGTGGTTCCGTTTATACTCACTAGGGGAGAGTAAATTGCCAAGATTCCATCCTGTTTGGCTGCACATTACTCCGTTATCCAAAATGTTGGATCCTGTATAAGAAAAAGATTCTTTTGATGTGACTAAAAATATTACAGTACGAGGTGGAAAACACAATGTTGGGATTATTACATTTTTCTCTAGTAATACATTTTGATGGGACATGTTGTGTACACCATGTTGTGCTCTTTTGCGCATCCAGGATTTATACCCGCATCTAGTCTGACGCCGTGTGACATCTCTTTGTGTCTTACAATATCTAGCAGTGGTGGAACGCACGCTTTGGTCTTATTAGCTCTCCCACTGGAATCCACTGCGCAGTGCGGCGAGGATGACAACTACTAGCGCTAAGTAGGAAGCAGTTTCATGCTACATAATAGTATCAACACAACCCGAAATCAGACTGTTATTAAATTCTATATTTAGAAACACTACATGGGAAGAACACGCAATACTTGTAAAATAGAGATTGCAGGGATTATTATTAGCATAACTCAGGGACACAAACAAGAGCTAATATCCTCATGACCTCATCAATACATTAGTCCTGGAATACCCGATTAAACTCTTGCCGTGGCTAAAATGCTTAGGTTAGAGCTTGGTATCGAATTAAGGGTTCTTTCTCACGAGCGTATATCAGCCTACCTTTTCACGGTTGGCCGATATACGTTACAATCTGATGCATTGGATTCTAATGCATCAAATCACATGGCCGTATTCCAGCGACGTAAAAGTGCCCGGCAGGCCTATATAGCGCTGGGCAGTTTTACATCAGGCCCAAAAGATAGTCCTGGAACTATCTTTCAGGCCGTAATATATCGGCCGCTGAATGGCTCCTATGGGAACCAAGGACAGCAGCCAGAAAAGGGAGGTGGGAGTTTAGCAGTATGACTGCTAAACTCCCTTCTCTCCTCCCCTCCAGCTGATTGCAATGGGAGGGGGAGGGACTGGGGCAGAGCTAAATGTCACCCCGTCCCACCTCCTCCCATTGCTGGCTGTGGACAAGAGGCGGAAGCTCAGCTCCGCCCCTGCCCACCCCATCCCATTGCAAACAGCCAGAGGGGAGGAGAGAGGAGGTGAACCAGCAGGGGGGAGGGAAGGGGAAGGAGCAACGGCATGGTGGCCTCAGCGTATATGCTCCGGGGCCCATGCTGTCTGAACGGACTTACAAATGTTAGATTTGTGCGCCCATTCATGAGTTTTTACTCCTCAGATCATAGCGTATATTGATATACGCTTGTGGGAATAAAGCCTAAAGTCCAGATTCTTAGCTTTCACTAAGAGGGCAAAAACACATGGGTGCATGTGCTAATACTCTTGCCACTACAGAGTGAACCAGTTTGTTTTTTTTTTGGGGGGGGGGGGACTATTCAAACTCCACATTACGGGACTGTTTAAGCCCCAAACCATCAATTTCGGCTTTTATGTAAATTTCTAAATGAAGCAAATGTGATAAGGTAAAGCAATTGCCCACAGTGAGTTACATGGCACACAAAGCAAACAGCTTAAGGCCAAAAACATATGGGTGACTGTGCTAATATTCGCCGCTACAGAGCGAATATTTTTGACTATTCAAACTCAGCACTACTGCGTGCGAGTTTAAAAAAAAAAAAGCAGCAGGAACATTGATCCTGCCCTGTCCATCCCACACGTACAAATACTAAGAAAGGTAGGGCACGTCCCATCTTTTCTCAAATGTAGTATTAACTCGCGAGAATCCCAATAACGAAAATGAAACCATTGAAATCAATGGTTTTGTTCTGTCTTGTTAAGCACGGCCATCTGTTTAAGCCCTAGCTCCAACATAAGTATGGTTTCTTCATGTGTGATGTATACCACGTCTAATAATCAAGTACAAGCACTTAGCAATCTGGCAGTCCTACTAAAATGAATAAAGAGGTATTAGGTACACATGAACAGCACTCCATTTATTTAGGGACCTTTGAGACCCCTGTTCTCATGATTGCTGGAGGTCTCATCAGTAGGACCACCACTATTCAGATAGTTATCCCCTGTCCTGTGACTAGGAGATAACTTCTTTTTATTACAAGCCCTTTAAGACTTTTTGCAACTATTTATCAACTAAAATGAATAACTCCGCAGTAGATATAAGTCCTTGAGTTGCCCTGTTCTTCCTACTCATAAGAATAGTTTTCACGTTCTACCCTTTGGCCACCTACATAGGAACATATGCGTATTTTGCATCCGGCTGAGCACGGCATATTTACAGACTGAACTTTTTTTTTTGCGCACTTCAGCGTATTTTACTGTACCTTTTGCGTCCACAAGGCATGTTCATTTGCGATGGCAAAAAAGACACGTCAATTAAAATGGCTAATTTGTTTAATGAGTTCAAGATTTGTTCTTTTTCTTGCACAATTATGCAGTGTTTGACACATCTCCTAGCGAATTGCGCATGCATTTGCGCATCCCCATTGACTTCTATGGTGGCTTTAGGTGTGCAAAAGGGCAGGAAAATAGAGCATGTTGTGTTTTTCTGTGCAGGGCGGAAATGCGCAGGAAAAATACACGCATGGGCAGAAACCTATTAAAATAAATAGGTTCTATTTTCTACGTATTGTGCGCACAAATTTTGAGAGCGCAAACACGCCCATGTGGAGGTAATTATACCTTCTGAGTTCTAGAAAAGTTGGATAGCAAGGATAAGGCTATTATTATTGCTCCAATGTGGCTATTATGACAGCTCTAGGTAGCCATTATGGCTACTGTTGCACATCTTTCTAAGACAACTGGAATGCAAGAAATTGTCATCTAGGTGCTCAGCTACTTTTCAGAAAGGTCCACTTAGTTGGGTCTGCTATTAGGAGAAGGTCCAGCAGATGTAATGAATGACAGGTTGAAAGGGGACACATGGGGTTTAAATGCCAAAACCACACCACAGTGCAACACAAAGTTAGTCCCCAGAAGCGCCAAACAAATGCCCCATAAAATAATTTCCTAGATGTGCCAAATTAATACCACAACTTATATCCGCAGGTGCGCCAATTGCACGTCGTAATGCAGCACAATACCCCCCAGATGCACCAAGCAAACAGGACAGGCAGCATGAAATACCTTCCTACAGACGCCAAACCGCTCCGCACAGCACAAAATGTAATGTGAGGCGAAGATTTCATGGTTATTTCCTGTGGGAATAAAAGCAATCTGAGCAATTATCGTAATCATGACATCCCTTGTAAATGCTGGCTTGGTGGAGAAAAAAACAAACAAGAAATGTAATAATTACACTGCTTCCATCGCTTTTATTCCCACTCTAAATTATCACGAAATGTATTGGGCTTTGCTTAGTGATTGGGAACAGGTTACACCCTCTTTCTGCTCCATCTCCAGTCAGGCTAGGTTTACAAGCCGCGGCAACGGCACGTGGTTGGAAAGCTATCCACCCGTGGTGTCCAGTGCCCAGATTTTGTCAGTAAAAGGGCAGTATAATCGGCAAAAGTGTGTAGCTGTTGGCTACGGTGGGGGAGGTCTTGGCTTTCTGCAGGTTACTGCAATGTGTGAACCCAGCTTAAGTCACACAATCAGAATGGAAATTTTGGGAACACAGCCTTAGGCCTCGGTCAGATGACCATTTTTGCCGCGATTTGCGGATCGCATGACGGATGCGCATCCGCAAATCGCGTGACCGGGGCCAAAAAATCTGCAGCTAGCAGCGTTTTCGGCGAAACGGGCAGACACGAGAAATCGCTGATCGCGCCTATCTGCGATTCCTTGTGTTTTATATATGCGCTCAATGGGGCCGGCCCCATTGAGAACATATACTACAAAGATCATTCTCCTCTGCCACAGCTGTAACAGCTGTGGCAGAGAAGAACGATGTTCGCCCATTGAATTAAATTTAGCCGGCAATACAGCCGGCTCCATTGAAAGCAATGGGCTGCCGGCGAGCGTGGGGTGAATTTTTGGGAAGGGCTTAAAAATATAAGCCCTTCCCTGAAAATCATCCTAAAATGTGTAAAAATAAAAAAAATATATATACTCACCTTGTCCCTGCAGCCGGAGTTCAGCCGCGGCCGGCTGGCAGTTCTCCTGAACTGCTCTGTGTAGTATTCAGCAGCCGGGGATTTAAAATCCCCGCCTGCTGAATGGGCTGCCTCTGATTGGTCACAGCCCTCACCAATCAGAGGCAGCTCTCACTCATCCATTCATGAATTCATGAATGGGTGAGTGAGTGCTGCCTCTGATTGGCTCAGCGCAGGGACCAATCAGGGGCAGCTCTCAGCTGTCATTCAATAGCTGAGAGCTGCCCCTGATTGTCTTTGCGCTGAGCCAATCAGAGGCAGCACTCACTCACCCATTCATGAATTCATAAATGGGTGAGTGAGAGCTGCCTCTGATTGGTGAGGGCTTATATTTTTAAGCCCTTCCCGAAAATTCATCCCGCGCTCGCCGGCAGCCCATTGCTTTCAATGGAGCCGGCTGTATTGCTGGCTCCATTGAATTCAATGGGCGAACATCGTTCTTCTCTGCCACAGCTGTTAGGAGAATGATCTTTGTAGTATATGTTCTCAATGGGGTCGGCGCTGCTGCCACCGGCCCCATTGAGCACATATATAGAACACAAGGAATCGCAGATAGGCGCGATCTGCGATTCCTCGTGTCCTATAATTTATTGGACATCCGCATAAAAAGCGGCCATGTGACCGATCCCATTGCGAAGCAATGGTTTTCTTTATACGCAGATCACATGCGCATATCGCGCGAAAAAACGCCTGTCTGACCGAGGCCTTAGACTACTTTCAAACAAGTGTTGTACTGGTGCCGGTCCACTGACCTCAACTCAGATCATCGCATCTAGGATGTTGTAAGATCATGCAAGTAGACCCGCAATCGATGGCCGTAATATGGACACTTATCAAAAAAGTCACATGGTTAAAAACAGCCAATCATGGATACATATAATTGATTACAGGATACATTGATGTGACTTTTTGGTATGTGTATTTAATGGAGCTTTATTTGCACTAATGTGCACTATGAGCAAGGGGCAAATTTGAAACACATAAACAGTTAGTTTTAATGATGGAGCATATTGTGTGTATTTTAATTTCTCCTCATTAAATATGAAATTTTATTGCCAAGTGGCTCCTGTGCTGGAACACATTTTTTTTGTTCATTCTCTAAATCCCACTCTCTAACTCAGACACAGGTGCTGAAAGGACAGTACTCAGAAGTCAGTCCACATTGTCCACTATTGCAAGTTTTGACTCTTCAAAATTATATATATATATATATATATATATATAAACTTTGCATGTTCTGTCCTCTCCCTCCTACTCTTCCATTAGTCATTAATTATGACACTGAAGAAGAAGCTGAGGAGCAGACATTCAGGCACAGCACCAAGTTGCTAGCACTCACTTGGCACTGGTGTCCTGGCTCCTTCTTCCATCTTCTACTGCCCCAAACAAGAAGAGAATGGTGGTGCTAACTTTTAGAGGAGGGCATGGGGGGAAGGCTCCCGGCACAGAGAGAAGCACAACTGTGGTGTCGGAATCAGTGTGGAACCGATGCGGCCCTACGGATGTGTCACTGCTCCCCTACCGGCCTGGCAATCAGGTGTCCCGACAGTAGGATCATGGTCTGGATTTGGACCAGGATTTGCCAGTTGAGTACCCCTGTTCTATAAAAACTGCAATTCCATACATCTAGGTTATCACCCAACGTTTTCTGATACAGAAATACAACAGAAATAGTTCAACACAATAGTAATGACCTTGATAAGAGGAAGATTTTTTTCTGCATTGCGATATATTGACAAAGTGCCAATTTAGCAGTCTACATATGACTAAAATATATGTTGATAGTATTGCATTATTATTTAGAGAGTATTTCTTCAAAGAGCAATTTCAGCAGTTCCAGGAATGTAACTATAGACTGTGCAGTTATATGTGGACTCAGGATTACTAGGATGTCCAAAAGGTCTGTATGCCTTATATGAGGAGACTGGTACTATAAATAATATGTTATAGTTATGGGGCTTTGTGACACACTTTGCACTGGGGCCCATGATCTACAGTACATATTACACCCCTGAGGACTCAATTTGCAAATCCACTTGTGCCTAATAACAATCTAAAATATTTATTCTATTGTGTGCTTTTCCCTAAAATCCAAGCAGCAAAACGATATAGGTTATGGGTTGTTCTATTGGTGAACTCTCAATATTTTAGTGCAGTTAGGGTGGTGTGGCCAGAGGTTCCGTCTTAGATCTGGCTAAAACCACCAGAAGAAGAAGTGCTGCATGCAGAGCTTTTTCTTCCGTCCAAGAGCCAGCCAGCTGGACGGAAAGCGAGTAGACCTCTTTCTAGTCAATTGGGTCTGTCCAGTGCTGAGATAGGACCATTCGGCCACGGGGATCCCCATTTCCTGCTCCCCAAACAGACAGGATAGCAGAATCCCCAACGCAGATTTGTAATCCTTTTGGTCAGTACATGTCCGTCTGTTTACTAGCGAATAGGAAAGAAACAGATCATTTATCACCCAGCAGATTATTAGATGTGAATGCACTTTCCAGCTGTGTACTGTATATAACTCTCCCTCTTACATGAACAGATAAAGTCATATTTTATATTTCTTATTTCGATGGGAACACCAGTTTCGTAATGAAATAGGTGTAGAGAGATAACCAATGTGCTTTTTGCCTTTTTTTAATCCTTGTCTCAAGAGCTACTTTCGTAATGCCAGGGCACAGATAGGTGATGGAGTCAAGATTAACTTTCCTTTTAACATTGCTGACAAAACAATTATAGTGGAAGACATGGGGAAGTGATGACCAATTAAGCCCTTCGTTCTCATGTCTATTCTGGGACTCACTTAAGTAATACGCTAAGATGTGTGTGCCATTAAGCTGTCTGCCGAGCTGCTCGGAGCTGAGAGGAAAGGGAATTACATGAGCTAACAAGGACACCAGCAGAGACTCTGCCTCTGAGGATCCTTCCCTTAACACCTACTGCTGAGACATTAAAACCTAGAAGACCCATTATACGTACAGTAATAGTGTACTGAATATTCCTTGGCAGAAGTGAATGTATTCGCAGATGCTGCGGCATGTTCATATAGTCCCATTATCCATGATACTACCGCATAACTCTACCAGCAAACTACAAACACCAAATTGTGCACGCTACATTATAACACATAACTGTATTTGTATTCTGGAGCAATTAGACAAATCTATAGAATTACGTGTGCAATGCACTGCCAAAATATACTCATATGAGTGAGCCCTTAGTCTTATGGAAATACCTGTCGGGTTGTTCTCCTTGGGGACTCATTTCTCTCTCTTGGGTTGTGCCAAGTTTCAGTGATGTTATGATCTCTATTATACATTAAAGGGGTGGTATCGCGAAACAAAGTGGGGTTATACACTTCCGTATGGCCATATTAATGCACTTTGTAATATACATCGTGCATTAAATATGAGCCATACAGAAGTTATTCCACTTACCTGCTCCGTTGCTAGCGTCCTCGTCTCCATGGTTCCGTCTAAATTCGCCGGCAGCTTGCTTTTTTAGACGCGCTTGCGCAGTCCGGTCTTCTCCATTCAGCACGAGCCGCTTCAGTGTGCTCCCCGCTACAGCTCTTCTGCGCATGCGCAGACGAGCTGTCACTGCTCGGGAGCGCGCTGGAGCGGCCATTCTGTACCTTCCTCTGTTAGAGGAAGGTGCAGAGCTGCCGAGCTGTCCGGAGAAGCCGCCCAGCTGTCCTGGTAAGTGATGGGCCGGGGGGGCTGCCGCTGCGCCGGGCTGCGCCGGGGGGGGGGGGGGCTGCCGCTGCGATGGGGGGGGCTGTCGCTGCGCCGGGGGAACTAGCGCTGGGCCGGGGGGGGCTGCCGCTGCGATGGGGGGGCTGTCGCTGCGCCGGGGGAACTAGCGCTGGGCCGGGGGGGGCTGTCGCTGGGCCGGGGGGCTGCCGCTGTGATGGGGGGGGGGGGGGGCTGCGCCGGTTACCTTCTGCCTGGCGGTGGGTGACAGGTCGGCCGTGTTCACTCCAGGGGTCCGGTCGGCGGCTGCGGGGCGTCTGGTTGCCATGGAGACACAGCTGGTAGCGTCTCGGGAGCGCACACGTCGGGCTACAGCAAGCGATGCGAAAAGAGCTGGCGGCCATCTTGGGAAAAAGTTTTATAAGTTGCTGAAACGCTGGAATGGTAAGTAGAAACCAGCTAGGAAAGTAATTTACAGGGGTAATCAGTAATGTATGTTTAATTAGGGGGACTGGGCAAAAAAAAAAATTCACTGCTTCCTCGAGACATCTCCTTTAAGGACTACTTTGGTGCTAAGTGCCAATGATGATAGATCGAATCTAGTGCTAGATATTACCCCAGCCCAATACCAGGTTCAAATGATGCTAATGATCAGAGGATTCAGTGGATATAATGTTCATACTAGTTATCCTCATAAGAAATTAGTGGGGGATTAGGGAATGCTCTTGAATTTTGCCACCGGTGGAGGATGATTATTTGTGTAGTGCATCCTTTACATTAGGAAGAAGTCAGAGCTGCTACATTTGACACAAGGAGCTAAGTTCTCAAATGCTTCCCTAAATATTAAGCAGCAACTATGGAGACCCATGCTTGTACATGCTTATGAAAGGCAGTACAGATGTATTTTACTTTAGCTTGAGACCTAAATGGCATTTCCATGACATAAAAAAAGTTATACGGCCTTAAAATAAAGAAACATCGAATACTCCGCTCTTCCGGTGGCTCTCCATCCAGCAATGCAATCCCGATGCCTGCCACACATACACGTACCATACTTTGCACAGCCACTCACAGGCTTCAGAGGTGATTCTTATATGGCCGCTGAAGTGGCTGAGTGGTCACATGCACAATGAATGGCATGTGACTGTCCACCTTCTTCTGGGTTCCATGCAGCGGGCACCGGGGCTGTAGCGCTGGATGCGAAGCTGCAGGGATCAGAGAGTATGCATTTTTTCTTTATTTTAAGGCCATATAACCGTTTTTTTATGCCTGAAAACCCCTTTAATGTAACGTGAGATCACGGTGTGCCATACTATCAGGGTGGTTTATTTACCCTTAGAAACACTGACATAACTATAGAGGGTGCAGGGGATGCAGTTGCACCCGGGCCCAGGAGCCTTAGGGGGCCCATAAGGCCTCTCCTCTCCATATAGGGAGCCCAGTACTATGAATAAAGCATTATAGTTGGGGGCCTTGTTACAGATTTTGCATTTGGGCCCAAGAGCTTCAAGTTACGCCTCTGCTTAGAAATACTTTACAATGGATTGTGTTGTGTTAAGATAAGAGAACCAGAGTTTTTTAATTAGTTAAGATATCTTTCTGTGCTGTGCTATCACAATCAAACTAAAATTTGCTGCATTTGTATTAGTCCATCTGTCTCTACAGCCATTAGTTGTCATTGGCATGCAGTACTGTCTGCAATTATTACTGGAGGCTAGGTTCACCTCGATGTTGGAAGTTCCATTTGGACCCTCCATCACCGATTTCCATGAAAATCCTGGATGAAATATGCTGTGCTATTTCATCCATGAAAATGCCAGACGGAAACCAAACAGACCTCATTAAAGTCATTTGGATCCGTTGGTACCATTATATGATAGATCCATTCGGCCAGTCGATTCCATTTTCCAACTCGCATAGCGTAACAGGAAAATGGAACCCACCATGGTTCTGTGAACCTAGCCTTAGGAGCTCATGTAGAACTTAATGCATTGGCTGGGGAATGATGTTTCAGAAGTCAGTGACACTAGTACTTTTTGCTTTACCTTTTTAGATACTTTGTGAAACACATCCAACTTTAAATGATGGTCTGGAGCCACTTTAACGTAAAAAAATGTTAACTTAAACATGGAGGAAAAGTAAATTATGAAATTCAATTTGCGTTATCAATTTTTCCGTTTAAATTTTGATGCGCTGTCTTTAAACCATCCAAACTGGCACTTTTCTGAGCATAGGATATGTCTAATATTGTTAATTTAATGGAAAATCTACAGCACTCGTCAATGACTCCAAGGGATTGGGAAAACTTATATTAAGACATATCACATCCAGATTCATGTGGTTAAAGGCACAGCATAGAAAATTAGTAAAGGCTGGATCCCCGCATATCCGTTGTATTCAGCTGGTGTTTTCACGCCGGACACGCTGATGTCATCTTGGCGCTAATTTTCACTGATCTGTCATCCATAACTGGACAGGAAAACATGGATGCAACATTTTTCTGTCTGGCTCAGGGATGCATCCTTGATTCGCCAGATGCCTTGAACTATCAATTAGAAGACTATGGTGTCCGTTCTGACATAATTTTCCCTTCGGCATTTCACTACAATGCTGAAGGGGAAAAAGCCAGATGATTGGGTACGTGGGAACCCTGTCCAAGGCTGTTAGTAGAATAAGTAAAATGAACATTCCTGTCACACATGACCGTTCCTTTGCTTCCACCAGCTGTACAGACATGCCGTTGACAATGGTGATATGTGACTAAAATGTTTGGTGTTGCATATTTTACTAACAGCCTTACTTATCTCCCATCCATTAATCGCCTAAATCTGCATGCAATGTTTTAGTAAAGCTTTTCAAATTCCTTGAAATCATTGGCGAGGGATGTAGATTTTCTGTTAACTTACTACTGTGATTGCAACAACTCCTCCATTGGCACCCCACTTTGTATTTATAACGGAGTGCAGGATCAATTATTTTACTGAAATATTGTTAAAGTGGATGGCTTATTGTATTAAGTAGAATCCTAAATTGGTAGAGTTGGAAGGGACCTCCAGGGTCATCGGGTCCAACCCCCTGCTCAATGCACTAAATCATTCCAGACAGATGTCTCTCCAGCCTTGATTTGAAGTTTTCCATTGAAGGAGAACTCACCAACTCCCATGGCAACCAGTTCCACTCATTGATCACCCTCACTAATATCTAATCTGTGTCTACTCCCTTTCAGTTTCATCCCATTACCAGTGGCAAGCCACTCAGCAAAGGGTTGCGAGCCACAAGTGGCCCGCAAGTCACTGGTTGGAGATCATTGACTTAGGGTGCCTTCACATGGGATGGAATGTTCTGCAACAACATTGTTGAATATGCTGTCCCAGAATTCCACACCAAAATCCACATGACTAAATGTTGATTTTAATGTGGAATTGCCAGCAGAATTCTGCTAATTTTCAATTCTGCATTAAAATCTGCACGTCGGCGGTGCAGATTTTGGTGCTGAATATTCCACAAGAGGTCATATTGCACAACGTTGTTTTGGAATTTTCTGTCCCGTGTGAAGGCACCCTAAAAAGAAGTAAAAGGTGTTTAGAAGTTAACAACAAGCTACCCAACAGGTGGAGGTTTTTAATGGTATATTGGCCTCCATCATCTCCATGTGTACCCTGTAGTTGTAATTCTATGACTGCCACTGCTAACCATCATTGATCTGTGGTATGCGATGCCACTTGGTACTCAGCAATGAAAACTATGTATGCACACTTCAGGTAAGTCTAGTTTTTTTTACTCCAGGCTTTAGTCATTCCATGTACAAACAAAGGTAGGATCACAAACTGTATAATTGCACAGGCTGTCTAAGCAAAATCACTCATGCTTTCCAAGCAAGGAAAATTCTTCTGGCAGGCTGGTGTAAAGGAAGAGAAGAGTGAGAGGGACAAAACTATTAGAGAGCGAGAGAGAGAAATGAGTCCCCAAGGAGAAACATTTACAATTGTACCATTTGTTCTGCAGTAATTGTTCAGGTTATTAGCATAACCGAGACAAACCATATGCTGCGCCGTGTATCCTTTTATTAGGCCCAACGTGCTCACTGCCCCTAATCAGAGAACTGCCTGCGCCTGCGTGCACACTATCCCTGGGGACAAGTGACTGAAGGCAGGAAGCCTTTGTGGGAAGCCACAGAGCTCACAGGCAGACTGCTCATAGCAACTCTGATCTCCTGTAACATGCTGGATGTTTGTACCTTTTTAAAAAATGTCTGTTTGTGTAATGAGCCATTTTGTTCCTGTAAAGATCAAGTTAAAAAGTGACTTGTAAATTGTCGGATGCTGCATGAATCATCAGTAATGCTCATTAGGTAGAAGACATTTGAATAAAAATATACAGCACTCTCAAACGGGTTTAATGGGAATGACCTGCCATCCGTTCTATGAGCAGTGTCATTGCAAGAACAATTCATTCAGGGGTTTTTAGTGCTGTGTACGGTACTGAATAAGGAATAGTTTTTACATTGGAAATGTTGCATTCCAGAGTACAATTATAATCTTATTCCAGACAAACTTTATATATATAGTTATATTTTATTCAGACAGTATAGTATTTTAATCTGGTTGATGATATAAGAAATATGCACTGGCTAAACTGTGAATAATAATACTATTGATGACCTATCATCAAAATAGGTTATCAATAGTTGATTGGCCGCAGTCTCGGGACCCCAACCGAACAGCTGAGTGGGCGCATCTTGTCAGCGCCGCAAATACACGGAGGTCGGAGCAAAAGCAATGGGAGTCGTGCCTGCAGTTACAAGCGCCAGCCAGTACAACTTGCGCCCGCGCAGCTGATCGGTTGGGGTCCCGAGCGACAGACCCTGGCCGATCAACTATTGATAACCTATTCTGATGATAAGTCATCAATAGTATTTCCCTGGAAAACCCCTTTAGGCTGCCCATACACCTAAGATTTTGATCACTAAGAAAGCACCAGATATAGTCATCTAGCAGCATGGCAGACTAAAATGGCCGATGAGAGAGAAAGTATTAAAAAAAACACAGTGCCAAAAGTTGTTTTAGGTGGTACACACTAGTCCATGGTTTATGAAAAGTCAAGATGCAAGCAGTTAAAGTTTTGTCCAAGTGCTTCTTGATGTCCTCGTGACATAAGGGTGTAAAGAGCATGTAGAATCATAGAGTTGTAGAGTAGGAAGGGACCTCCAGGGTCATCGGGTCCAAACCTCTGCTCAATGCAGGGTCACTAAATCATCCCACACTGTCCAACCTCCATTCAAAGACTACCACCGAAGGAGAAACCACAACCTCTTGTGGCCACCTGCCTCACCCACGAGCACCTCCACTGTTGGAAATTTGTAAAGCTCCCTCCAAATAATTCTAGAGGCTTACTGTGGGGGTGATGGCTATATTAGCAGTTCACTTGGGTAAATAGCTTAGAAGTTTTATTTTTCTGTATTGCTTGAGTTAGAACACTTACTGTTTATATATATTGTCTTCTAGTTTAGCCGGTTTTCAGTTTCACAGATTTTTATAGTGAGAATTTCGCCTCTAGGTTCACTGGCTGCTTTCAGTTTCATTGGCGGCCGACAGCCCATGTGGCCTCGCTGCTGGCACAGCCCACATGATCTCCTGCTCAGCGTCTCCTCCTCCTGATGCTGGAACACTACCCAGCCTTCTCCAGTGTTGCTGTGGGCGCTAGTAAAACAGTAGTGTAATGCAAGGGGCCCTGTTTACACAAATAACACAGTGATGTCACCTGCAGTCAACACCACAGAGAACACACAGTGATAACACTGAGGACAGATAATGATGCCACCTGCAGTCCTATGTAACACCACAGATAACACACAGTGATAACACTGAGGACAGATAATGATGCTACCTGTAGTCCTATGTAACACCGCAGATAACACACAGTGATAACACTGAGGACAGATAATGATGATGCTACCTGCAGTCCTACGTAGCACCACAGATAACACACAGTGATAACACTGAGGACAGATAATGATGCCACCTGCAGTCCTATGTAGCACCACAGATAACACACAGTGATAACACTGAGGACAGATAATGATGCCACCTGCAGTCCTATGTACCACCACAGAGAACACACAGTGATAACACTGAGGACAGATAATGATGCCACCTGCAGTCCTATGTAGCACCACAGATAACACACAGTGATAACACTGAGGACAGATAATGATGCCACCTGCAGTCCTATGTAACACCACAGATAACACACAGTGATAACACTGAGGACAGATAATGATGCTACCTGCAGTCCTATGTAACACCGCAGATAACACACAGTGATAATGCTGAAGACAGATAATGATGCTACCTGCAGTCCTATGTAACAGCACAGATAGCACACAATAACATGTTCAATGTTCATTTATTCTTTACAGTGCTTTTTTATATACATTTATTATTGTTATTGTGTTTGGTATTAAAAAAAAACATTTATTCTCCATTCAATGTGGTTTGGAGTGTTTTTTGGAATGTCCAGAAATTACGCTAATTGTCGTGGTCCTTTTATGTATCTGCTTTTTGTATGATCTGACCTATTTTATTATGAATACACTTTTGATTATATTATATAGTCTACTTAAGTACTTCTTTCATTGTCTACGTGCTGCCTATGCACTCTGTAGGACTTACACATACGCACATTCTCTATTTTGTCTCTGTTGCGGATGAAGTCATAGTAGATCTACTGTAGAGGTCCATGGAGCTATTAGACTGGGTTCACGGAATTTCGTTGCGGCAAATCCGCCTGCGGCCGCTAATCCCGGGTTTAGCCAGCCATGTGGACGAGATTTCTCAGAAATCTCGTCCACACGGGACGGCAAAGCCGTCACTGCGGCGCGGATTAGCCGGCCGCAGCATGCTCATACTTTTTCTTCCTCCGCTGCGGCCGCGCTCTCCTCTATAGCTAAGTGCCGCGGGTTTTGAAGCAGCGCTTCTCCCAGCGGAAATCTCGCGTTTTTTCGCTGCGGCCAAACCGCGAGATTTCCGCCGGGATTGCGCTGTGTGGGAACCCAGGCTTACTGTACTTTTATATGCTTTCAGTTTCATACAGGAACATATAGAGGATTTATTATTGATTCCATACAAATCCATCTATAGAAAACTTACTCCGTATGCAGGGAGGTATTCTCCTCTAGAGGCATTCCTTTTAAGGGAGAATATCTCTGTATGCACTGGCATAACTATAGAGGATGCAGGGGATACGGTTGCACCCGGGCCCAGGAGCCTTAGGGGGCCATAAGGCTCTCTTTTCCATTCACGAAGCCCAGTACTATGAATAAAACATTATAGTTGGAGGCCCTGTTACAGATTTTGCATTGGGGCCCAGGAGCTTCAAGTTAAGCCTCTGTCTGTATGCACAAGTCCAAAGTGGCATATAGAGGAGAGCAATGAGCTTTGTCTAAAATATTTTCAAAATAAGGGCTCACTCACATCTATTGACTACCATGGTGTCTGTTCAATTTCCGGCCAGCAGTCCAGCATTTTGCCAGAACTTGCAAGATAAAATAACGCAGTTTGCTGTACTATTTTGACCTGTTTTCTAGTGGAAATCAGGGACAGAGGTTCAGAAAGGAACCTCTTATCTAGATGTAAATAAACCCTAAACCAGTCCGCAAATGTTTATTACTTCACTGCTGGCAATCCTGCTGCCTCTGGAGGTATTCTCCCCCTGAATATCATAAACTGGAGGTTTACATGCTTTCCAATGACACCAGTACCCAGTAACTAAAGAAAATGCAATAGACTGGAACAAATGTAGTAGTACTACAGCATTTAGTGTGTCCTAAGTGTTCCCGTCCAGACCTAGTCCACTATCAGTGCCATAGAGAGTACATGGCTGTCACCAGTAAACCCGGAGATTCTACGTAACACTTTTTGCATGTCATAATGTGTAATGTGCCTGCTTCCAAGTTAATGTCTTGCAGTATATTTTATAACGTCTTCGTGACTTTATCTTCCGTTTTGTTAACATTCTGGTGGTTTGGGAATCAACTAAAAGTGCGTTTAGACACAAAGATGATCGCCCAAAAGATGGCTTTTGGGTGATCATTTTGCATAATCTACTAATTGTTACTAAATGCCGGTGGGACTGACAACTAAGACAATGCAATCAGCTGTTCTCAGCAGAACACAGCGTGTGGTCCGTCTAATCAGCTGTTCTGCTGTTCTGAAGTCCATTGTTTGGCAGAAAACTGAAAGAGGAGCACATTTACACCCAACGATTCACTCAAAAGATGGCTTTTGAGAGATAATGGTTGTGTCTAAATGGGCCTTAACTTTTTTATTAAGGTTATGGACTTGTCTTACACATTGTGACTCTGCAACAAATTAGTATTGCAGAGGGAGGGAAACAGTACAGAACTAAGTCAAGCTTCATGGACTCTCCTGGTTCTTTTTGTCTTATGAGATACAGAGTGTGTTGTTCATCAGTAAAACATGTTATTAGCGAGTAGCCTAGTTTCAAGCAGAGCACATAGATCATTTCTAAAAAAAACCATTATGGTTATTAATTTTGGAGAAGACTTCACATTTAAAAAAAATTTGGAGTGGACTCTTCTCTTTCATTACCATAAATTGTTTTTATTTGCACTTGAAGGTGTGCATGTGCCTCAAGTGTCTGACTCAAAAACTGTATACATATCCACTGTGGAGCTGACTGTATATAGTGCATACTTCCATTATGGAACTGACTGTATATAGTGCATACTTCCACTATGGAGCTGATTGTATATACACATGCACTATAGAGCTGACTGTATATAGTGCATATGTAGCGTCCGAGGAGCGGGACACGGCCTAGGAGACAGCAGGGTAGAGTTTGGGGCCTTGTCACAGTGGCTCTACCGTCTCCCACCTGGGGGGTAACTGGTGACACGTCCAAGGGCCGAGGGCAGGTTAATAAACAGGGGACCCAATAATGGATTAGCTTAGTCCTTTATGTCATGCGTGACGCCACCGTTTCTTCTGCCGCGGGGGAATTCCTGGATGGCGGAGTAAACTCACCCTCACGCAGCCTCCGTGGGGGAATTCTTGGTTGTCGTAGCAAATCCACACACACACAGAATTCTTTTAAGACACAGCCTCTGTAAACGGACAGGCAACTGGTCACTTTACTTAAAGTAACTTGATTACAACTTCAGAATACACACCAGCAGGAAAACAGTGCAAAAACTGTGAAAGTGGTGTGACAGGGAGGACTCACGGGTGGACAGGAGAAACCACAGTTTTGTTATATGTAGGTCCTGATCCCGGCAACACACTCTCTTCTCACCAACACTCTACCGGTCAACACTCACATTTGATAAAAAGGGTGCGCTGCATGGCAGTTCTTCATTGTCTCTCTTAGCATCAAAGGGGTACTTTCATATCTCCTGGATACAGCAAACCCAGGGTAGGCTGTAGACTCCTTTCAGCCTCTTCCATTCTGGGCGCACAGGCTGAAGGTGCCTGTGTGGTCCTCTTGCAGATCCAGAAGAGAACTCTCCACTCAGAACTCTCCAGACCCAGAACTCTTTGCATGCACCTTGCATTCACATATACATATCACAAGGTAACGTGACAAACAAACGCATACATTTTCAAGACAGTCAGCTCATATACCAGACAGATAACCCTTTCAGTGCTGCAAATATGCAACACACATCAATCATTGAATACAGAAGACACTGACATTACATAGACAAATGCATGCATACAGTTATGGAGGGGCCCTGTTGTACCGGGCCACTACACATACTTCCACTATAACTGTATATACACATCCAAGATAGAGCTGACTGTATATAGTGCATACTTCCACTATAGAGCTGACTGTATATAGTGCATACTTCCACTATAGAGCTGACTGTATATAGTGCATACTTCAACTATACAGCTGACTGTATATAGTGCATACTTCCACTATACAGCTGACTGTATATAGTGCATACTTCCACTATGGAGCTGACTGTATATACACATTCACTATGGAATTGTAAATGTTTAACCTTAGAAAATCCCATTGAACTGAATGACTAAGCTGCTCTAAAGTTGCCAAGATAGTGTTTTTATGCTTTGATTTTTTTTTCATATATATATATATATATATCCATGTAAAGTCACCATTATGTTGGGAATCTATTTGCAGTTTTGCAGGTAGAGTAGCTTTTGAGATACTTTGCTCGGCTCTGATATTTCCTATAAAAATGCCATAGTGTTTTCTATAAAGCTAGTGTGCCATAGACATAGACTACACCTATGCACCACTAGACAATTTATTGTCTGTGACTTTTTTTTTGCCAGTCTGCAGAGGCTTGAGCATTAGTGAATGATGACAGAGCCCTCTGCAGGCCATTGTGCATCCTGACTGCACGTGTTGTGGAGGCTGCAGTGATTAGCGGCACAGGTAGCTGCTGTCAGCTGCTCCCCCGGCTGTCACTATCTTTAGATGCTAATTGTGTAATCAGGGCGCACAGCGGAGGGAGGGGCTGCTCTCTAATCTGTTATTCCAGCTTCTCAATAATCATACTCCCCGTTCTGCAGAGCTACCTCCCATCCTGTCAGCCTCTCTGATTGGGGCTAGGGAGGAAAGGGCTTTACGTTGTACCTTTCAATTAGCCCCTTCTTTTGGGAAGAGATGAGTGATTAGTCAACCATGTAGAATGAATATGTGTTGCATTAATTTCTCGGTAAAGAAGCCGCAGCATTTCATGTTAACATGCCAGAACAGCTATTATTTGATCTGTGCTGGGTGTAGGAAGCTTTAAGTTATTGTATCTATCTGCGGCGACACACAGTAGGCGCATCGTCATATACTCAGAGCTACTTTAAATAAAAGCTATTTTTTCCCACGGTTATCATCCCTCACAGTATCGGTCTCTTTGTGTTATGTCATTTGTGTTTGACTCCATCATTTTCACTTGTCTGGCAGGAGGCACCCCTCCTAAAACGGCATACATATAATAGGATATAGTTTCCAAGACTCATTCATGATGAGATGTTGCATGGCATAAAGCCAATTCACCCGCTTCTTCTTTCTTTTATCACTCTTCCTCCCCACACGTATTTTGTCTGCATTGATGTCTACAATGTACAGTCACATTAACACATGGAAAAAAAAAGCCTGGGATGCACACCATCACATCAAACGTATCCATCTCTTAGTAGCATTTTATATTTCGGCACAACTACTTCCCTCAGGCAAAAGGAGCATTTTTATAGCACTTTTTAGGTACTGCTGTTCTTGCCTTAGGGGGAGAGATTTATTGAGGGGGTCAACTGTGCACCTTCTTTGAACAAAGTAGAAAATAGTATCCTTCAGTATTTCACATTTCAAAAACATCTCATCTGAGGTCCCCTGTGCAGAACATCTGTGGAGCTGAACCAATTTTCTTAGGTTCTGTGAATATAAAAAAGATATCATGAGCTAACAGACCAAAGAATGGAAGTGCCAAAGAATCAATGGACTGTCAGTAGGAACAATACCTTTCTTCATAAATGTTCTTTTTTTGTTTCATTTCCTCTGCAGGGTGAAAGCTAAGAAAGGAATAAACTTGAACAGTACCATATCCCGGGATCGTCAGTGGGCTGTCAACTCAGAACTTCTGACGGGTGGCAAACATTCCACTGCAACAGTAGATGCGACAAAAGTTCAGCGGCTCCCCCACAGGTATAGTACTCTGCTGCGGTTACTTGTCATGGGCAGGCGTGGTCTGTAGACTGAGTCTCAGTGTAATAAATACGTTTATGTAAAGAATAAGCAGATCTAAAAACATTTGCAATTGTGTTTATTTTATTCTTTTTTCTTAAAAATATCGAATAGATGGTAAACGGGTTGCTACATTGTCATCAGGTGAGAAAGTTGGGAAAGGCTGCCTGCACACAGACAGGTCAGATTCCACATGCGGGATCCCGCAGCGGAATCCGACCCTGTGTCCGACTGCTGGCCCCTGCGTACGTGTTCGCAGTCTTCTTTATCTGTACTGCTGATGTGCCGGTCATTGCGCCGGTGCAAATGCGCAGTACAGATTATGACTCTAGGCGATGACGTGGATCCTGATTATGATTCAAGGGAAGCCATCCGCATAGAATCCGCCTCAAAATAGAGCATGCAGTTGATTTCCACTCATGGGTAGGAAGAATCACTTTCCTGTAGTATGATATGAGCAGTATTGGCTGCAGAATCCGGAGGCGGATGCCCGCTCTGGATTCCGCAATGCAAATCCATCCGTGTACAGGCGACCAAAGTATAGTCCAAAGAAAAACAAAACCCGAGTTCATACACTAAAATGCTCCATAGCGGAGAGGGTATTAGCACATACGCCCATGTGTTATTGCCCTGATGTTGTGGATTTCTCAATTCCTGAAATGCAGAGGTTGAAATCCAAGGCAAATTTTCAGAAAAGTCAGCTTCAAAATCTGCCTGTAACACATTTAGGGCTCACTTACACGGGCCAATGGGGGCTATGTCATACGCATGCAAGGGCCGCATCACAGGAGCATGCTCAAAATCTGCAAATGCAAGGCGCAGAGAATAGAGTCCACTGTTTTCAATGGGTTAATTCTCACTTTCTCTTTTGGTAACGCATTTCGCATGTGCAAAAAAATCCTGCAGCATGCTCTATTTTGGTGCCCATTTGTACAGCAAAGGCATCATATGAGTCTATGCGGGGTGCGCGAATGCACACCCTATACCGACGAACTGCACAATTTTATAGGGAAAACACACTAGGGACTAATTAGGGCTGCAGAGCTTTTTGAATCATGGCGTGGGTGTGTCCTGCGCCGAAATCATCAGTCCCCATCAGTGCAGAAGGTATAGTAAAATGCGCTGATACTTCCGTGATAGCGCAACTTTTTGCACAGTGAAGGTCGCGCTCTCGTGTGCATTTTTGCGCTTAGTTGTGTGAAGCCACCCTAATTTGTAGTCCTTAGAGCCCATTGATTTACATTGAGCCATTAACATATGCATTTTTCTAACAAACGTTTTATGCGCATGATAAAAAGGGCAACATGTCTTATTTTGGTGCGTATTAGGGCAAATTCAGACGAGCCTAGGCGTAACTACGCTCACTAGCATGGAGAGTAGTTGTGTCCGAATGTCGAGAATTTCTTGCTTTTCGCCGGATTTTGAAACTCGTCCGATCTTTAAATCCGAAATCCATTAAAATCAGTGGTTTGGTTTTGTCCCATTATGTGTCCCTGATTATCATGGCTGCATAACGGTAGAAAACCAGGTTCGTCTGAAACTGCCCTGACACACATAATACGCCCATTATAGTCTATGAGGGTTTAAAATACATAGTAAATACGCATATTATATGTGTTTTTAACCGTGTGCTGTGTATTACGCACATGAAAAGTGCGCAAGTTATACGCAGGCCCCATACGCCCATGTGAGTGAGCCCTTAGATATTGCTGTGGATTTGCCATGTACTTGGGGCATCTGAACTTTTGCGGCAGGTGGGATTTCGCCTACCTAACACTATAATATGGCACAAATAAAAGGGTGAAATACATGTGTGAAGCTCGCTCTAGTGATCTGCATCAAGTGCAAGTTCTGTAAAACTGGCTTCAGACAAGCGTATTGTATCATATCTGTAACACGTATGTAACACAAATCTGTATGACAGATATTACAACCGTATGTCATCAGGATTTCAGCACTATTTCATCAGTATTTGCCTCTGTATATTCTATTTTCTACTGGACAAATACTGATCCATATTTACCCAATAGAAAGGAATAGGAATATGGAGACAAATACGTGAAAAATAGGTCATACTATTACAATATACAAAACATAGATGACATACGGAGCTAATATACGCTCATCTCAAGGCGCCACCTCTTGTAAAAAACTTCTCCTTATATCGGAACTGGTGGTTCTTCTCTACTAATCCAGTTTGACTAGTGCAGGCTCGTATTTTAACGCATTAGTGGGCCCAGTGCAAAAATGTCATGAGTTGGCCCCCTTTCTATATTTACTTTTTTTTTCTAGGATCTCCTAGAAATACCAAGATTTTTTTCTTACTATGTATAATCCGAATTGTCCCTACGGTGCTATGTGTGATCCTTTCATCTCTAATAGGCTAAGGTCCGTTTCACACATGCATAATATGAGATGATTTGTGGTCTACTATTCTGACCATAAGTCCCAACCGTCATGTCTAATGATGCAAACTGAAAGCCTCATAGGGATCTATAATGTTGTCAGTTTGGGTCATTAGACCCGCGGTCAGGCCAGGACCTGTGCCCGTATTACACTCAATTAAACTGGCCTAAGGTGACGGCTACACTGAGACGTACGTATTGACAGCTGCAGTCCACAAGATTGCATACAACTCAATGTATTCCTGTGGACAGCAGCTGTAGATCGATAGTTAAGATTAATCAGTAGCACTACGAAAACTCTATGTAGCCCTAGCTTTATTGCAAAATATGCTTGCTCCTGCGCAATGAACGAGGGTACTTTGTATATTTGCTTGGGCAGCACTAGTTCACATGGGCGACAGAATCACCCCGCCCTGTTTTAAATGGCTATTAAGCCAAACGATGTGCCGGAATGCATGGGTAGGGCAGCATCTTGCTCGTACCCACGCGTACATAGGTGCGTATTTGTACACCTCCCATAGTCCTCTATGGGGCACTTTGATGCTGAAATGCACACAAAATACAATAGGACCTATTTTTTTGTGCCCGTGGGAGCCATGCACATAAAAAAAAGAGAATGAACACAGTGAAATTACTGCGTATTTAAACATTTGTGTGAAATCTGTTTAATTTTCCACTTACTAATATAATTAGTGTCCCATTCTGCTGTATTACTGAAGCTACACCCCGCACTCAGCCAGCCTACGTGTCCTGCCAGCTCTCCTGTCCATAAAGTGGCTGTAGATGGAGGAGCATAGTAGTACATGGAACAAGTGCAGGCGTAGTGGAATAAACTGGGTGTCGTGTATAGTCACATATACCTCTATCTGCAGCCATATTATGAATTCTTATGGACAGGAGAGCTGATGGGACAAGTAGGCTGGCTGAGTGGGGGGCGTAGCTTCAATAATACCGCAGACTGGGACACTATGGCAGTAAACATTATATTAATAAGTGGAAAATAAAGCGAGTTCATACACCTTCTCTTAAATATTGGCTATAAAATGCAAACCCTTGTAATAAAAATGCAGTACATATAAATAATACTGTTTAAATAATCCTGGCCTGTACTGTACATACAAATAGCATTCAGCATTCACTCACACACATACATTATGCAAATATATATATATTATGGTACACATTATCCTTCCACTATATAAGGCACTTGTCAGGCCTCACATGGAATACTGTGTACAGTTCTGATCACCGGTGCTCAGGAAAGATGTAGCAGTGCTTGAGGGGGTTCAAAGAAGGGCAACTAAACTAATACACGGAATGAGAGGACTGCAATACCCAGAGAGGCTATCAAAGTTGGGATTAGTCACCCTGGAAGAAAGACGGTTATGGGGCAACCATACATTTGGGGACAATACAAGGATCTCTCCCATGATCCTGTAACGGCAACAAGAGGGCAACCTCTACATCTAGAAGAAAGCAGGTTTCATCACCAACACAGAAGGGGGTTCTTTACTGTAAGAGCAGTGAGACTGTGGAACTCTCTGCCTGAGGACGTGGTGATGGCAAAATCCATAGAGGAGTTGAAGAGGGGACTAGATGTCTTTCTAGAATGCTATGATATTACAGGATATAGACATTAGGTGACCAGCGGATTCGCTGATCTGGGTCTTGGAGTCAGGTAGGAACTCAAATGTTGATCAAGAGATTATTGTGACTGCCATTATGGACTAAATTGGCTTCTATCTCATTGGTTTTTTTGCCTTCCTCTGGACCAACAAGGAAGCAGTTGAAAGAGGCTGAACTGGATGGACATTGTCTTCATTCAGCCTAACATACTATGTTACTATGTTATTAGACACATTATAAAATACAGTCTATGCACATACAGAGGCGTAGCTAAATCCCGCAGGCAGAGCTGATGGATTGGGACTGTTATGGAGCTGAGGTGGAACCTCCTGCCATCATATGTCAGTCAGGCTCGGCCTCGTCTATAAGACACTAGTGAGTTAGGCTTAGGACTGAGTTATGGTTTGAACCGGAAAGTCGAGGATTAATTTTGAGTAAGGCTGTTTAAGCCATTGTAGCTAATGATGCAATGTGTAAAGTTGCAGCAAGACCACTGGATGTGGAGTGAGAGCTAAAATAGTGTAAAGTATTTGAGTCCTTGATTGCATTAGTAATAATGTCTATGACATTGTATGTCCTGGTGTTAGGACGTGGCTCCTACGGGGCGTAAGAGGTCAGTATGCCAGAAGAGGCTATGTTACTGGAATAATGCAGATGTCGGGCAGTTGTCTTGCTGCTGCTGAACAAGAAGGCATCTGTAAATGTGATGCACCTAATGTGATGTCTTTTATGGATGTGAGGGCGCGACAAGCACCTGACATTTCAGAGAGAAGTGAGATGTAGCAGGGATAGACCTGAGGCAAATTGTTATGTTTGATGTCAACAACGTGTGACATCTTGTGCATGCGTAAACACACAGCTCCTATGGGACGATATGGGTCTAGGCTATCAGTAGTAAAGTCAGCAAGTGAAGCGAATGCCCGAAAGTGTCAGGTCACTTGTTGCGGCATAGTTAGAAAGGATTGTAACAGAGATGTATCTGAGTGTTACATGTGATGTGTTAGCATTCTGGGTGACATTTTAAGCAACATTCGAGTGCCGGTACTCTCCTATAGAGTGAAAACTACATTGATCCTAAGTAAAGTTTGATTTTATTAAAAGTGCTGCCTCTGCCTCCGTGGGTCAGGCCGGAACCACCATGGGGACTGAAGTTTTAACGGGAGCCTTTGTGGTTATGAGGGTCATTGTAGATTTATCAGCACAGACTGGGAGCATACACTTCATGGCCCCCTCCGGCCACAATGGATCTGGCCTGGGGCAGTGGCGCTCTGCTTCATGCTGAACCTGGGGCATAGCTACCCATTGGATCTACCGTTATAATTTTGGAAAGCAGACAATTTGCTCATGCAGTTCAATAACTTTACTGTTGTAAAGAGGTATAAATGGGGAAAAATGTTTCATGCATATGACCGTGTTCAGTTCATATGTAACAATAGCACAGTTATGTATCAAGAACTGGTACCTGGTGAGAAGAAAGTCAGAAATCCTGTAATTGGGTAAAATACACAGTTCAACTTTCCTTTATATGATTGTATCTAATGGCACAGAGTCCTTTGATTCACAGTTACTGGGTAGTTCACAGGCACAATGGAGAAGTCTGTTACATGTACGGTATTTTCTGGCCAGAGATCTCAGGCAAAAGGCTGGTGCACAGGTTCGGACTGGCTCTAGGTCATATGTGATCTGAGATAGTACTGAAGCGATGGTAATGTCTTTAGGATGTCTATCTGATGACCCCGTTGAGGTCAGCTTCTCAGCGCCTGGCATGCATTGCATTTTCCGCACCTAGACTCTTTCTGCTAGACCGCCCCCGTTTCCGGTTGGACATTCCGCACCCAGAGCTGGCCATTCCCCTGTACCCTCATCCACTGCGTTGCTGAAGGGAAAGGAGTCCTGGACATTTTAACATGGAAAGCTAACACAACCGCAACACTTTCCTAACCTGGAGCCCAGCGCTCCACCTCTACACATTGAAAAGTAGCCATGTTTGGTGTCAGAGATGATCTGTGAGAAGGCAATCCCATATACTCTCTGCGTTGTCGTTATATCCCTACACCAAAAACCATATAGAAGTCTGATATAGTGAAAACTAAGCCTTCTGCTACATTACAAAACAACTTTGCTGTTTTCCTGTAAAAGCTAACAGTATTATGAATACAGCTCTGGAGTGTACTACAGGCTGTCCCAGCAATCTATTTACTAAGTTATGTAACTGCTCATGTATAATATTAAAAGCCCTGTAGTGTAGTGTGTTTTATTCTGAACTGAAAAGGTATATTTAAAAGGATAGAGACATAGTAATTGTCTTATTGGCCTGTCTTAGGCAATTATTATTTTTTTTGATTGATAAAACTTTATTGCCGTGCGCTCTCCCTAGGGCTCTAGTCTTTTATTGATTCTCTGAAGTTGGATGAGTCTCATCCGATTAGGTTTGTTTTTGTCCCCACATCCGGCTCTACAGCACACACTTCTGTACTATTGGTGCCGTGCTGCTGAGGAGGAAGAGGAGAGCGCCTTTGCTTTTTGATTAGACACTGCACTCCCTCTTTCAGTAAGGGAGAACGCTCTAATTAAGTTTTATGGGTGGTGGTAGAGGCCCCTCAATAAGTGTATGGGAGACTGAGGAGGGAGCCCTAAATAAAAGTAGAGGCGGTGGAGAGGATCGACAATAAATGTATGGGTGGTTAGGGAGGTGGCCCTAAGTGAAATACAGGTGGTAGTGGAAGGGGTCTTAAAAAAGAGTAAAGGTGGTAGGGGAGAGAGCTATAAATATGTGTATGGATAGTGGGGTAAGGGGTCTTCAATAAATGTATAGGTGGTGGAGGAGGGGGGCCCTAAATAAATGCATGGGTGGTGAGGGACTGTAGTTATGGATAATATGGAGAACTCCCCCAATAAATGTATTGGTGGTGTGGAGCGGGGCATCAGTAAGGCTCTGTTGACATCAGAGGTGTCTCTAGCATCGGGCACTTAGAGAACATGCTCATAGAATCCCTACAGTATAGGATGTCTTGTAGGATGCTTATTTTTAAGGCTATCTACACTATTATACACTTTTACTTTGGCATACATTGCCGTCTTCTGTTGATAGTATACATTAGAAAATTGGCTCTACTCAAATTAAATTGGTTATTTGATTAATGAACATTTTGTTTTATTAGCCCATAAACTATTACAAGTGGTTTTGCATAATTTCTTTATAGCTGAATGGCCTCAAGAATGATTTCCTCGGGTGGGCCCAAGGTACTCCAGTCCAGGATGGCATGTATGCATACATACATATATGTATTTATATGACCATGAGCATGGCCATTACAACTAGAATCACAATACATGTTGTTTTCAATTATGTCTTCCAGCATTCTAATGACAAAGAAATCTTACTTGACTCTTCTGCATGTATATCCAGAGGCATAACTTGAAGCTTCTGGGCCCTAATGCAAAATCTGTAACAGGGGCCCAACTGTAATGCTTTATTCATAGTACTGGGCTTCCTATATGTAGAAGAGAGGCCTTATGGGCCCCCTAAGGCTCCTGGGCCCGGGTGTAACCGCATCCCCTGCATCCTCTATAGTTACACCCGTGTATATATCCATCCACCGTAAAGATAAAATGGACACAATCCTGTACCTAGCCCTAATACCTTGTTCTGTACTCTTTTGTGTCCACCACAGAAGGAGACTATAGTTTCTTTTATGACTAAAAGACTGTTATCTTTTTAAGAAATCTAAAAGTGTGTTTTAAATACAGGTCTGGGGAAGATGAAAAGCATAATTGCATTGAAGTGTAAACCCCCCGCAGGGAAGTGGTCTAAAGCAGCTCTCTTCTTTCCTTCCATTAATATTTCATCAGGTTGTTTTCCTAAAAGGTGATTGCGATCACTTTAAATTCATCGCCTGTCTCTAACCTTTTGAAGGCCGATTTCAATCTGCATTGGAAATGGCACACAGGAGCCTTGGTTTCTAGCAGACTGTGCTTGTTTCTAGAAGATGGCAATATGTAATATATACACATGCCACACTATATCTATAAAAATCTGCAATGTCATTCCAAAAAGAAATAGAAGAAATTACTTTTATTGTGTGCAAGGTTTACAGCTGTGAATAATATACCTGCTTAAGGGGATAGAGAGCGTTAGATAGAGGGAGAGAGAGCCTAGAAATAATTACCACCATAATTAAAGGTCAACTTTCTTCCTTGAAGACAATATACCTAGTACTTCTGTAACATATACTTTTATGCTCCTCTTCTTATCTAGTGAGTTAACATTTAATAACCTACTGAACAGAATAAAGGACTATTGCCTTGCAGCACTTGAGTCCAGAGTTTCAGTCCAACCAAGGGCAGCATCTTAATGAAGATTGTATGTTCTCCATTAGTGTGGGAGAAAAGCGGAGAAGCCAGAGAAAACCCACTCGAATTCTGAAAAACATACTGATAGGTTAATTGGCTTCCTCTGAGATTGTCCCCAGTGTGTGACCGAGATAAAGAAATTAGATTGTGAGTCCTATTGAGGAAAAGGAGTGATTGGAATGATGGTAATCCCTGCACCGTGCTGTGGACTATGTTGGTGCAATATAAGCAACGGGAAATAAATAAGGAACTAAATAGCTGTGAAAGCTGCTGTAGCCATAAGATATAGAGAGAAGACGAAAACCACCTCCAGTGACTCTGCTGATGACATTTAGTCTTAGTACGGCCTGCTCTACGGAGAAGGGGGTAAGAGGTTGGTGTTGTCACTCTATGTGTTGCTTAAAATGGAATTGAATATTTGCTTTGCTAACTAGAGATGAGCGAACACCAAAATGTTCGGGTGTTCGTTATTCGGAACGAACTTCCCGTGATGCTCGAGGGTTCGTTTCGAACAACGAACCCCATTGAAGTCAATGGGCGACCAGAACATTTTTGTATTTCGCCGATGCTCGCTAAGGTTTTCATGTGTGAAAATCTGGGCAATTCAGGAAAGTGATGGGAATGACACAGTGACGGATAGGGCAGGCGAGGGGCTACATGTTGGGCTGCATCTCAAGTTCACAGGTCCCACTATTAAGCCACAATAGCGGCAAGAGTGGGCCCCCCCCCCAACAACTTTTACTTCTGAAAAGCCCTCATTAGCATGGCATACCTTTGCTAAGCACCACACTACCTCCAACAAAGCACAATCACCGCCTGCATGACACTCCACTGCCACTTCTCCTGTGTTACATGCTGCCCAACCGCACCCCCTCCCCCCCACAGCGCACACCAAACTGTCCCTGCGCAGCCTTCAGCTGCCCTCATGCCACACCACCCTCATGTCTATTTAGAAGTGCGTCTGCCACGACGAGGGACCGCAGGCACACACTGCACAGGGTTGGCACGGCTAGGTAGCGACCCTCTTTAATAGGGGCGGGGCGATAGCCCACAATGCTGTACAGAAGCAATGAGAAATATAATCCTGTGCCACCGCCATCAGGAGCTGCACACGTGGGCATAGCAATGGGGAACCTATGTGCCACACACTATTCATTCTGTCAAGGTGTCTGCATGCCCCAGTCAGACTGGTAATATGCACCTTAACAGTAACCGCGTTGGTGGTAATGTGGTGGTGACTGCGGACCTAGTACCACGGTTGTATTTTGTTGGTTTTCGGAATGTGGCCAGGATTAAGTGGGCCGTGGCGGGGGGATGGTGGGGGGGCTCTCTTGTAGTGTCGGTAAAGGTGAAATTCTTGGACTGCCACCAGACGAACCAATGCAAAGGCATTTGCCAACAATGTTTTCCCTGTTGGAGGAGGAGGGGGATGTTTTTGAGGCACTACGTGTCCTCTCCACGTGTCCGTGGTTATATGCACCTTAACAGTAACCGCGTTGGTGGTAATGTGGTGGTGACTGCGGACCTAGTACCACGGTTGTATTTTGTTGGTTTTCGGAATGTAGCCAGGATTAAGTGGGCCGTGGCGGGGGGATGGTGGGGGGGCTCTCTTGTAGTGTCGGTAAAGGTGAAATTCTTGGACTGCCACCAGACGAACCAATGCAAAGGCATTTGCCAACAATGTTTTCCCTGTTGGAGGAGGAGGGGGATGTTTTTGAGGCACTACGTGTCCTCTCCACGTGTCCGTGGTTATATGCACCTTAACAGTAACCGCGTTGGTGGTAATGTGGTGGTGACTGCGGACCTAGTACCACGGTTGTATTTTGTTGGTTTTCGGAATGTGGCCAGGATTAAGTGGGCCGTGGCGGGGGGATGGTGGGGGGGCTCTCTTGTAGTGTCGGTAAAGGTGAAATTCTTGGACTGCCACCAGACGAACCAATGCAAAGGCATTTGCCAACAATGTTTTCCCTGTTGGAGGAGGAGGGGGATGTTTTTGAGGCACTACGTGTCCTCTCCACGTGTCCGTTCCATGTAAGCAATAGTAGCACTCAAGACAGGCCCCAGTAACAATTCTGAAGCAGCAGTATAGCGGGAGCGCAGTCTTCGTTCCATGTAAGCAATAGTAGCACTCAAGACAGGCCCCAGTAACAATTCTGAAGCAGCAGTATAGCGGGAGCGCAGTCTTCGTTCCATGTAAGCAATAGTAGCACTCAAGACAGGCCCCAGTAACAATTCTGAAGCAGCAGTATAGCGGGAGCGCAGTCTTCGTTCCATGTAAGCAATAGTAGCACTCAAGACAGCCCCAGTAACAATTCTGAAGCAGCAGTATAGCGGGAGCGCAGTCTTCGTTCCATGTAAGCAATAGTAGCACTCAAGACAGGCCCCAGTAACAATTCTGAAGCAGCAGTATAGCGGGAGCGCAGTCTTCGTTCCATGTAAGCAATAGTAGCACTCAAGACAGGCCCCAGTAACAATTCTGAAGCAGCAGTATAGCGGGAGCGCAGTCTTCGTTCCATGTAAGCAATAGTAGCACTCAAGACAGGCCCCAGTAACAATTCTGAAGCAGCAGTATAGCGGGAGCGCAGTCTTCGTTCCATGTAAGCAATAGTAGCACTCAAGACAGGCCCCAGTAACAATTCTGAAGCAGCAGTATAGCGGGAGCGCAGTCTTAGTTCCATTTCAGTAGCCTTAGTATAGCCAAGGCACAAGTGACATTTATGTAGCTAAAGTGTAGGCCAACCCCACACACCTTTCTGTACCATGAGTGCAGGCGAAGAACATAGAAATTACTATGATTACACTGTAGGTGAGGGCCCCAAAAAATTGGTGTACCAACAGTACTAATGTACCTCAGTAAAAATTGGCCATGCCCAACCAAGATGGCAGGTGAATCGCTTTGGTTAATGTGGCTTAAGTGGTAACTAGGCCTGGAGGCAGCCCAGTGTAACGAAAAATTGGTTCAAGTTAAAGTTCCAACGCTTTTAAGCTAATTGAAACTTATAAAAATTGTTCTGAAAAATTATTTGAGTGAGCCTTGTGGCCCTAAGAAAAATTGCCCGTTCAGCGTGATTACGTGAGGTTTCAGGAGGAGGAGCAGGAGGAGGAGGAGGAGGAATATTAGACACAGATTGATGAAGCAGAAATGTCCCCGTTTTGGATGGTGAGAGAGAACGTAGCTTCCATCCGCGGGTGCAGCCTACGTATTGCTTAGGTATCGCTGCTGTCCGCTGGTGGAGAACAGAAGTCTGGGGAAATCCAGCCTTTGTTCATCTTGATGAGTGTTAGCCTGTCGGCACTGTCGGTTGACAAGCGGCTACGCTTATCTGTGATGATTCCCCCAGCCGCACTAAACACCCTTTCCGACAAGACGCTAGCCGCAGGACAAGCAAGCACCTCAAGGGCATACAGGGCTAGTTCAGGCCACGTGTCCAGCTTCGACACCCAGTAGTTGTAGGGGGCAGAGGCGTCACCAAGGATGGTCGTGCGATCCGCTACGTACTCCCTCACCATCCTTTTACAGTGCTCCCGCCGACTCAGCCGTGACTGGGGAGCGGTGACACAGTCTTGGTGGGGAGCCATAAAGCTGGCCAGGCCCTTAAAGACTGTTGCACTGCCTGGGATGTACATGCTGCTCGATCTACGCACATCCCCTGCAACATGGCCCTCGGAACTGCGCCTTCTGCCACTAGCGCTGTCGGCTGGGAATTTTACCATCAGCTTGTCCGCAAGGGTCCTGTGGTATAGCAATACTCTCGAACCCCTTTCCTCTTCGGGAATCAGAGTGGGCAGGTTCTCCTTATACCGTGGATCGAGCAGTGTGTACACCCAGTAATCCGTCGTGGCCAGAATGCGTGCAACGCGAGGGTCACGAGAAAGGCATCCTAACATGAAGTCAGCCATGTGTGCCAGGGTACCAGTACGCAACACATGGCTGTCCTCACTAGGAAGATCACTTTCAGGATCCTCCTCCTCCTCCTCCTCCTCCTCAGGCCATACACGCTGAAAGGATGACAGGCAATCAGCCGGTGTACCGTCAGCAGCGGCCCAAGCTGTCTCTTCCCCCTCATCCTCCTCATGCTCCTCCTCCTGTACGCGCTGAGAAATAGACAGGAGGGTGCCCTGACTATCCAGCGGCATACTGTCTTCCCCCGCCCCCGTTTCCGAGCGCAAAGCAGCTGCCTTTATGGTTTGCAGGGAATTTCTCAAGATGCATAGCAGAGGAATGGTGACGCTAATGATTGTAGCATCGCCGCTCACCACCTGGGTAGACTCCTCAAAATTACCAAGGACATGGCAGATGTCTGCCAACCAGGCCCACTCTTCTGAAAGGAATTGAGGAGGCTGACTCCCACTGCGCCGCCCATGTTGGAGTTGGTATTCGACTATAGCTCTACGTTGTTCATAGAGCCTGGCCAACATGTGGAGCGTAGAGTTCCACCGTGTGGGCACGTCGCACAGCAGTCGGTGCACTGGCAGCTTAAAGTGATGTTGCAGGGTGCGCAGGGTGGCAGCGTCCGTGTGGGACTTGCGGAAATGTGCGCAGAGCTGGCGCGCCTTTACGAGCAGGTCTGACAAGCGTGGGTAGCTTTTCAGAAAGCGCTGAACCACCAAATTAAAGACGTGGGCCAGGCATGGCACGTGCGTGAGGCTGCCGAGCTGCAGAGCCGCCACCAGGTTACGGCCGTTGTCACACACGACCATGCCCGGTTGGAGGCTCAGCGGCGCAAGCCAGCGGTCGGTCTGCTGTGTCAGACCCTGCAGCAGTTCGTGGGCCGTGTGCCTCTTATCGCCTAAGCTGAGTAGTTTCAGCACGGCCTGCTGACGCTTGCCCACCGCTGTGCTGCCACACCGCGCGACACCGACTGCTGGCGACATGCTGCTGCTAACACATCTTGATTGCGAGACAGAGGAGGAGGAGGAGGAGGAGGGTGCTTTAGTGGAGGAAGCATACACCTCCGCAGATACCAGCACCGAGCTGGGGCCCGCAATTCTGGGGGTGGGTAGGACGTGAGCGGTCCCAGGCTCTGACTCTGTCCCAGCCTCCACTAAATTCACCCAATGTGCCGTCAGGGAGATGTAGTGGCCCTGCCCGCCTGTGCTTGTCCACGTGTCCGTAGTTAAGTGGACCGTGGCAGTAACCGCGTTGGTGAGGGCGCGTACAATGTTGCGGGAGACGTGGTCGTGCAGGGCTGGGACGGCACATCGGGAAAAGTAGTGGCGACTGGGAACTGAGTAGCGCGGGGCCGCCGCCTCCATGATACTTTTGAAGGACTCCGTTTCCACAACCCTATACGGCAGCATCTCAAGGCTGATGAATTTTGCGATGCGGACGGTTAACGTTTGAGCGTGCGGGTGCGTGGCGGCGTACTTGCGCTTGCGCTCCAACAGTTGCGCTAGCGACGGCTGGACTGTGCGGTGCGAGACATTGGTGGATGGGGCCGAGGACAGCGGAGGTGAGGGTGTGGGTGCAGGCCATGAGACGGTCGTGCCTGTGTCCTGAGAGGGGGGTTGCATCTCAGTGGCAGGTTGGGGCACAGGGGGAGAGGCAGGGGTGCAAACCGGAGGCGGTGAACGGCCTTCGTCCCACCTTGTGGGGTGCTTGGCCATCATATGCCTGCGCATGGTGGTGGTGGTGAGGCTGTTGGTGTTGGCTCCCCGGCTGAGCTTTGCGCAACAAAGGTTGCACACCACTGTTCGTCGGTCGTCAGGCGTCTCTGTGAAAAACTGCCAGACCTTAGAGCACCTCGGCCTCTGCAGGGTGGCATGGCGCGAGGGGGCGCTTTGGGAAACACTTGGTGGATTATTCGGTCTGGCCCTGCCTCTACCCCTGGCCCTGGCCACCGCACTGCCTCTTGCAACCTGCCCTGCTGATGCCCTTGACTCCCCCTCTGAAGACCTGTCCTCCTGAGTAAGCGTTGCACACCAGGTGGGGTCAGTCACCTCATCGTCCTGCTGCTCTTCCTCCGAATCCTCTGTGCGCTGCTCCCTCGGACTTACTGCCCTTACTACTACCTCACTGCAAGACAACTGTGTATGATCGTCATCGTCCTCCTCACCCACAGAAAGTTGTTGAGACAGTTGGCGGAAGTCCCCAGCCTCATCCCCCGGACCCCGGGAACTTTCGAATGGTTGGGCATCAGTGACTATAAACTCCTCTGGTGGGAGAGGAACCGCTGCTGCCCAATCTGAGCAGGGGCCCGAGAACAGTTCCTGGGAGTCTTCCCGCTCCTGAGCAGGTGTCATTGTAGTGGAGTGAGGAGGCTGGGAGGAAGGAGGAGCAGCAGACAGAGGATTCGGATTTGCAGCAGTGGACGGCGCAGAACTGCGTGTTGACGATAGGTTGCTCGAAGCACTTTCTGCCATCCAGGACAGGACCTGCTCACACTGCTCATTTTCTAATAACCGTCTCCCGCGTGGACCCATTAATTGGGCGATGAATGTGGGGACGCCAGAAACGTGCCTCTCTCCTAATCGCGCAGCAGTCGGCTGCGACACACTGGGATCAGGAGCTCGGCCTGTGCCCACACCCTGACTTGGCCCTCCGCGTCCTCGGCCGCGTCCACGTCCTCTAGGCCTACCCCTACCCCTCAGCATGCTGTATTACCAGTGATTTGATTTAACAGGCAGGAAATATAATTTTTTCCCTTTTTGGAAAACGAAAGGCCCCACTGCCTCTAGTGAATGAATAATCTAAGTTTAATAACTGTGCTGTGTCCCTGCTTATGTGTCACAGAACGTGAGGGTAGCAGAGTTATTATAACTCTGGCAGAGCAGGTATTTTTTTTCCCAATTAAGGAAAGCAAATGGTGAAGCCAGCAGTAAAGCGTAGCTGGGTGCGTATGATTTAGCAATGTTTTTCACGCAGCTCACACGTGTCCACAGGCGTTAGGACGGACAGAGGCTGGACAAATAGATTTGTTTTCAGTTTTTTCCCACCAAAAGGCAGCACTGCGTATATTCAATGAACATGAGAAGTTTAATAACTGTGCTGTGTCCCTGCTTATGTGTCACAGAACGTGAGGGTAGCAGAGTTATTATAACTCTGGCAGAGCAGGTATTTTTTTTCCCAATTAAGGAAAGCAAATGGCGAAGCCAGCAGTAAAGCGTAGCTGGGTGCGTATGATTTAGCAATGTTTTTCACGCAGCTCACACGTGTCCACAGGCGTTAGGACGGACAGAGGCTGGACAAATACATTTGTTTTCAGTTTTTTCCCACCAAAAGGCAGCACTGCGTATATTCAATGAACATGAGAAGTTTAATAACTGTGCTGTGTCCCTGCTTATGTGTCACAGAACGTGAGGGTAGCAGAGTTATTATAACTCTGGCAGAGCAGGTATTTTTTTTCCCAATTAAGGAAAGCAAATGGCGAAGCCAGCAGTAAAGCGTAGCTGGGTGCGTATGATTTAGCAATGTTTTTCACGCAGCTCACACGTGTCCACAGGCGTTAGGACGGACAGAGGCTGGACAAATAGATTTGTTTTCAGTTTTTTCCCACCAAAAGGCAGCACTGCGTATATTCAATGAACATGAGAAGTTTAATAACTGTGCTGTGTCCCTGCTTATGTGTCACAGAACGTGAGGGTAGCAGAGTTATTATAACTCTGGCAGAGCAGGTATTTTTTTTCCCAATTAAGGAAAGCAAATGGCGAAGCCAGCAGTAAAGCGTAGCTGGGTGCGTATGATTTAGCAATGTTTTTCACGCAGCTCACACGTGTCCACAGGCGTTAGGACGGACAGAGGCTGGACAAATAGATTTTTTTTCAGTTTTTTCCCACCAAAAGGCAGCACTGCGTATATTCAATGAACATGAGAAGTTTAATAACTGTGCTGTGTCCCTGCTTATGTGTCACAGAACGTGAGGGTAGCAGAGTTATTATAACTCTGGCAGAGCAGGTATTTTTTTTCCCAATTAAGGAAAGCAAATGGCGAAGCCAGCAGTAAAGCGTAGCTGGGTGCGTATGATTTAGCAATGTTTTTCACGCAGCTCACACGTGTCCACAGGCGTTAGGACGGACAGAGGCTGGACAAATAGATTTGTTTCCACTTGTTTTTCCACCAAAAGGCAGCACTGCGTATATTCTATGAATAATAACTGCGTTGTGGCCCTGCCTATACAATTCTTTCCCTGCAGTATCAATGGAGGGTGGAATGCTCTGCAGAGGCGATTTTGAGAAGCCCAAAAAAAATGCAGCACAGCTAACAGCAGCCTGGACAGTACTGCACACGGATAAATATGGCCCTAGAAAGGACCGTTGAGGTTCTTGAAGGCTACACTCACTCCTAACACTCTCCCTGCCTATGCAGCACTTCTGTCCCTAATGCCAGGTGCAACGCTCTGCAGAGCCGATTTTGAGAAAAAAAAAAATGCCACGGCTAACAGCAGCCAACACACAGCTATCAGTGGCCCTAATAAGGACCTTTGGGGGGTCTTGAAGCCTACACTAACTACCAATTCTTTCCCTACAGCAGCTCCGGTATAAACAGCACTGTCCCTCATCTAACTCACACCGCATCTGAGGCGAGCCGCGGGAGGGGCCGACTTTTATATTAGGCGAACACCTGATCTCGCCAGCCACTCACAGCAGGGGGGTGGTATAGGGCTTAAACGTTGCAGGGGGAAGTTGTAATGCCTTCCCTGTCTTTCAATTGGCCAGAAAAGCGCGCTAACGTCTCAGGGAAGGAAGTGAAAGTAACCAGAACACCGCATGGTGTTCGTTACGAATAACGAACATCCCGAACACCCTAATATTCGCACGAATATCAAGCTCGGACGAACGCGTTCGCTCATCTCTATTGCTAACGCTTGCCCTATTTATTATGGCCACATTGTAAAAATATACCGGAGAGCCTCGTGTGGCACTGAAGGTTGCAAGTTCAATCCCCGCATGGTTCAGGTAGCCAGCTCAAGGTTGCCTTCCATCCTTCCAAGGTTAGTAAAATGAGAACCCAGCTTGGTGGGGGGTAATAAGTAATAATTACCTGAAAGCGCTGCGGAATAAGTTGGCGCTATACAAATACCAAGATTTTATTTTTATACAAATGCCTTATGTCAGTAGATGAAATGTAAGGCCATGCAACACAGTTTATACATTAGATTTGCTATAAATTAAGTGGTGTTATTTTTTAACTCGGTCTTAGATTTGCTGACTTCTGTTCAGCATTGTATACCAGACAGGCTCTGACTACAGGTAGAATATTAGAAGCCAGGATTGGGCTTTAGAACAAGTTGGGAAATGATGCTTAATGTCTTTATATAAAATATTAAATGATTTCACATACTTCAGATTGAATTGAATAGAGCGCAGTACTCAAAATCACTACAGTATAGAGGCCTGAAACAATCCAGATCACAGCGGTGCAGGGACATTAGTCCTCGTTTAGATCCTGTTAGAATTGATTCAAATAAAATCTGCTCTGCCTCTCATAGTCAGAGCAATATGTGTATGGTAGCATTACCTCTCATACATTTTCTAGAGGAACAAACTAGTTAGTGACCGCTGCACTTCTATAAGGCTGGAACTACATGGAGACTCTCTGTAGTGCAACTTCCCAATTTTAACTATTGAGTGACAGCTGCAACTCACAGGAATGCATTCAGTTGCATGCAAATCACTGCATTTAATAGAATCATGTAAGGGTAGAGTTGGAAGGGACGTTCAGGGTCATCTGGTCCAACCCCTTTGACTACAGCTGTAACTTGACAGGTAAAATTGGAAGGTTGCACTGCAAAAAGTCTTCATGGAAGCTTAGCCCAACGGTAGATTAATTACAGTTCATTTACCTAGAACTTGACTTTTATTTAGTTCTGCATTCTAGCCCTTTATGTAAATACCTTGACTAAAGGCTCCCATAAACGTAAGAAAAAAAGTTATCTGAACCCACTCATTTTGGTGATGTTCAGATGAGTATCCTTGTGTATGTGGGTCTTATGGCTCTCCCTTCAAATGCACTTTGGAGGACGGAAGAAATGTTGAGCATCTCAAATTTTATATGCCCAATCCATTTGTTCTCACAAGACGTAAGCCACCATCACTGTGGTGTCTGACAGCAATTTACTTTCCACTCCAAGCCTATGAGGGATTTAGGAGAAATAGCTGTTGGCTTAACATTCAACGATTGAAGTTATATGGGCACCTTAATGGGGTTGTCCAGTTGTAAACTAGTGATGGCCTTTCATTAGTACAAGCCATCAGTAGTAGATCAGTGTGGGTTTGCCACTTGGGACCCCAAACTGATTGGCTGTTTTTGGGCCTGTATGCTTCTGCACAGAGCTGAAGCAGACAGCTCCTTACTTCCTTCAGTGGCCAAACGTGGTATTACAGGCAAAGTTCCAATTCACTTCAATGCCACCGTTGATTTCAATAGGGGCCTGGGCAGACCAGAGCTCAAACGCGGCGTTTCTAACGCTCTCTGCTCTATTTTCTCACATTTTAGTCCTTTTTAACGCATCTCATGACCCATCAGAGTGACGAGGTGCGTTAAAAACGCTGTCAAAAGCTATAACGTGTGTTTGAAAATGCAGCTTGAAACCATGATAAAATGCAGTGTTTTCTGAAAGCATGTGTGAGAGCAGCCTGAGGGTATTAACATGTCACTGACTTGCTGTGCATTTTGATGCAGATTTTGATGCAGATCTGCAGCAGATTTCACCCCTTCAATTTAAATTCAATTGAAGGGTGAAATCTGCTGTAGATCTGCCCCAAAGACCACAGTAACGTTTGAATGCACCCTAACAGTGTATTTGTCATCTGCGTTGCCAGAGTGAGAACTGAAATATCGGAACATTGACTTCAGGTGAGAGAGATAGCATTTATCAACCTGGTGCTGTTTTGCATTTGAATGTTTGACATCAACTCTGAGCAATCAGACCATTATTGCTTTTATTTTTCACTTGTAGAGTTCTATTTGTATTGTTCTTACTTGCCCTATTGTGGGTGATCTTATCTGCTCCCAGATTGGGCATTTTCCTTGATTTCATTGTAACAATGATAGCTGTCTCGTTTTTGGTTGGCCGAGCCCTGGAATGGTTGCTCCCTTCCTCAAGATTTGCTGAACAGTTGAAAAGCAATGAAGTTTAGGAGCAACATTGAAATTATAGCTGCAAAGTTATCTTTAATAATAATATTGAGGTGCTTTGAATTGGTGGGAGGCCCAAATTGATAGTGTGGGTTGATTGGAAAGACTGTGCTGGGATCACGACTTGCTGATCTTCTACCAATGTCATGTTGTAATATTGTTCAGTAGGCACAGTAGTCTGTAATTTCTCCTCAGCAGGTGTCCTGCCTGAATATTTCACCTGTTAGGTAGAAAAAAAATAGTAGAAATGTTTTATTGACCCTGAGTTCTTTACTTCTGGTTAGTAACGTTTCAGGAAAATTCATATTTAGGAATAAAGGTCAGGAAAATCTTCATTATTGGGCTTTTGCAAGGAATCTATAGAGCAGGAATTGGGGTTCCCTCATGTTCTCTGAGCCTCGTGTGTCTTAGAGTGTTAGGGTAGCAAAAAAGCTCTCACTCATGACCTAAAGGTTGTGTGTTCAATCCATGCATGGTTCAGATAGCCAGCTCAAGGTTGACTCCCATCCTTCCAAGGTTGGTAAAATGAGCACCCAGCTTGCTGAGGGGGTAAAAGTTGACTGGGGAAAGCAATGGCAAACCACCCTGCAAAAACAGTCTGCCAAGAAATGTGACGTCACCCAGGAGTCAGTCATAATGTTTACCTATTCTCTATTTTTACCTATTACAAAGAAACCTCCATATCATGGATCCCTGCAATAGAAATACATAAAACGGTCATGTGAATGAGTTTGGGTACAGTTTTGCTCAGTAGCTCAACGTTAACTCCTCCATTATCACATTCACCAAAGTCAAGGAAGCTCAGAGACAGGAAATTGTTTGGTGTGGTTTACACTCATGACAACATTAACTAGGAAATTTTCTTCCCTAACTAAATATTTGATTTGGTCAGAGATTTGCTATTCGCTGACCAGCAGTACCCTCTGTGTCAGTTTTACGGAAAGAGTAACTGATATTGTAGACCATGACTTTAGTATGAGGGTCTTGAGAACAGCACCCCAGACCTCAGCTCTTTGGATGTCTGATAACATTGGAATGAGGGAAGGTATGTTGTGATTAAGGGCCATTCTATGCAAAATCATCACAGCTCCCAATTATTTTGTAGAGGGTGTGAAGTAACTTATAGATGTAACATTTTAGCCCTTGGTGATACACAGTATTCATACAGAGGGTTGCAAACATGATAAAATAAATTGAAATTTATGCTTACCGGGTCAACAAAAGACAGTGCATAGGTTTGCTTCTAATTACAGTAGAATTTTCATCTTGGGCTATGTTCTAGAATGAAATATAGCAATATTTTTCCTTTTTGAAATAAAGTAATCTCCTAAACAATTACTATGATATTTCATTGAATGTGATGTATACTGCTTTCATATTTGTTATTTCTATTCCCAAAGCCATCCCAAAATGAAGCTTACACCAAGGAGAGATAACATTCACCCGCACTATATACTTTACTCCCAAAACAATGAATAAGCAGATTTCAAGATATTCAAGGTCAAAGTTTGCATCATGTGACCTTGAAATGAATATATTTTATTAAGAAACAACATTTTATGAAAAATTGAGCTCAAAATGAAAGTTTTAGAAGCAAAGTTATGCATGATGTTTGTGTTGACCTGGTAAATATAAATTTCACATTTTTACTCATATTTGCACCCCTGCTGTACAAATACTGTGTATCAGTGAGGGCTAAAATTTTACTTCTGTGAGTTATTTTATGCCCTCTACCATTCTACCAAATTTCATTGACTAGTGCACTTTTTGCATGGTGATTCACCTCCTATATCAATCCCCTGATTTATGAGTGCCCTGCAATGGCACGGTGTGAACTCTGAGCAGTGGGCAAATAACTACCGTGTTTCCCCGAACATAAGATGCTGTCCTATATTAATTTTTGCCCCAAAAGAGGTACAGTGTCTTATTTTCGGGGAAGGGGGCCTTATACTCACTTTATCCACGGCATCCCGATGCCTCGCGATGATCTCTGGCAAACTGCAGTGTCCTCCCCATCTGCCATCTTAGCTTTTTTCTGGTGATGGAGCTTTAAATACCCCACCTCCAGTAAAGCAAGCACTGTGATTGGCTAATCGAGCGCCAGCAGCCAATCACAGCTGGCGCTCGATGAGCTAATCACAGCCATTCGATGATTTCATTCACTAGGTTAGCTAGGTTTTCTCTTTGAGGGAGGCCTTATATTTCAAGCCCGCCCCCCCCCCCCCCCCCCCCCCCCCGAAAACCGGGGCAGGTCTTATTTTTGGGGAAGCATGGTATGTTGAATAATGTAAGAGCTTTCTTCCCAATTCTTACTACAAGTCTCATAGTGGTATTGCCCTGTTCTTTCCTCAATATGCTCAGTGCCTAACTGTTTTGTAGGAATGAGAGCATTTCCACAGCATGGTAATGCCAAATAGCCCCACAACTAATGCACTCAGAGTGCATACCTGGCTTTCTAATGTTACTCCCACTTGCATAATGCTGGGTGAGTTGTAAAGATCTAGTTTTAACACTACCCATGCATGGGACAAGCAGTTGAGCAACTACAGAGCAGAGGATTAATCACACGTATTTGACCAGTAGGTCAAGTACTTGTTTCCATTGCAACAGTAGGAGGGACTATCTTCACAGGCAGCTCCTGTGCTCTCAAAGGCTGCAGGTTGACAGATCTAGAGACACTGTGTTAATTTTCTCCACAGTCTGTCTCTCCTGCTGTTACAGCATGTGTGTGTATGTATGTGTCTGCACATATTACACACACAGGCACAGATATTGCCACCCTGCTGATTGGACCACAAACTGTGCAATGAAACATGGGAAGTCACGGCAAGGAAATCAGGACATGAACTACTGGTAGAACACTAGGTTTGCTACACGCCCTCTCCTAAAAAGTGGATTTCAAACAGCAGAAAAAAGGGGAAGACCGCCTAAAATTCTGAACTAACAGACATAAAACAGGGTGCAAATAGCAGCAAATGAACGGGAAAGGAGAACCTGCTATACTTTAGAAAACTCGCTGAAAACTTTAAAATCAGGTTTTCTACAAAATACATTATAGAGTCTATGGTGGCACAGTCAAAGTAACCCATAACCAAATCAAATGATAGAAAACTATATGCCTCCCCTCTATCCTATTCTGGCCTCAGATTACGTTGCATAGGATATCTGACAGATTTGTTTTACTCATGTATTTTGTCTTTAAAGACGTGCTCACTGGGTTTCCTATCAAGCCTAATAAATTAAAGTTTTCACAAGATAGGTATGTTGTTATACCATATTTTTGATTAGTATTTGATTAAATATTTTCTGGGCTTTACATGATTACTTAGGATTTTGTGATCATTTCGATGTATTATTAAGAAGCCATTATAATTGCCCAATTCCTTTTGTGTACATTTAGGACTGATGAACCTATTAACCCCATAATGCAGCTGTACTTCGAGATGGAGAATTTCACAAGTCAGTCTGTTAAAAGGCGTATAATGTGGCATCTAGAATATCAAGGTCAAAAACCCCTGTCTGAAATGGAGAAAGCAGTGACAGAACTGACAGTGATCCAGAAGGATATTCGAGCTATAGTTCCCCTGGCAATGGTAAGACATCTTCTTTCATCCTCTGTTTTTCCCATTAAAACTTTGCTTGACTCTTGTATGTTTCTTCTGTTTTTTCTCTGTGTGCTTCTGGAGCTGGTTGTTTCTATTTGGTGTCTGTTTTATATGTTTATTTCTGCTCTTGTATTATATCTTTGATGCATGGGTTTCCAAATACTTACAAATCCCAATTTTTCACTTTCAGGACACTGAGATAATAAACACTGCTATTCTAACAGGCCGGACAGTGGCCATCCCAGTGAAGGTTCTGGCAATTGAAGTATCTGGAGTCATCACTGATATTACTTCTTTTACAGAGTGTAAATCCAGTAATGAGGACATCATCAAGGTAATGTGGGAAGAGAAATGAGGGGGGAAATTAGTGTTAATCAACACTGTTGTTGGGGTGTTCAGTGGACGCCGCGGTTGAGAGCTGCTACCTTGGCATTTTAGGTAATCATGGGGCCAAATAAGACCTGGCATAAATTATACTCATCAAAACTGGATGTTTCAGGAAATTGACTGTGATTATAGAGTGATAACTCAACATTTAACCCCTTAGTGACCAGGCTTTTTTGCTTTTTTCCATTTTTGTTTTTTCCTACTCCCTTTTAAAAAATCGTAGCTCCTTTATTTATCCATCGACGTCGCTGTATAAGGGTCTGTTTTTTGCGGGACGAGTTGTATTTTTCAATGGCACTATTTATTGTACCATATAATGTACTGAAAAACTTTTTAAAAATTCTTAGCGGAGAGAAATGGAAAAAAAAGACATTCCACCATCTTTCGGTGCGTCCTGTTTCTACGGCGCACAAACTGCAATAAAAATGACCTGATATTTTTATTCTAGGGGTCAGTATGATTACTACGATACCAAACTTATATAGTTTTTTTTTTTGCTGTAGTACTTGTATTTTTTTTTTTTAAGATATTTAATTTTTTTTTATTATTTTCTGCGGTCATTTTGTGCGCGCAATAACTTTTTTATTTTTCTGTCGACGTAGTTGTGCAAGGGCTCAGTTTTTGCGGGATGTCCTGTAGTTTCCGTTAGTATCAATTTGGAATACATACAACTTTTTGATCGCTTTTTATTGCATTTTTTCTGGAAGACAGGGTAACTAAAAAAGTGTATTTCTGGCATTCTTTTTTTTTTTTTTTGGACGACGTTCACCGTGCAGGAAAAATAATGCACTACTTTTTGATAGATCGGACTTTTACGGACGCGGCGATACCAAATACATATTTTTATTTTATGATTTAGATTTTTTAATAATGCATATGGCAAAAGGGGGGTGATTTAAACTTTTATAACTTTTTTTATTTTTTTTTACAATTTAAAAAACTTTATTGATCTTTTTTTTTTACTTTACTTTGAAGTCCCCCTGGGGGACTTTACCATGCGATGCTTTGATCGCTCCTGCAGTATGATGTAATGCTATAGCATTATGTCATACTGCTTTTTTACAGGCAGTCTATCAAGCCACCCTGTGTGGATAGCTTGATAGGCAGTCTGCTAAGTCTGCCATTCATTAGGCACCCGGCTGCCATGACACCTGCACGAATCCCCCGATCTCACCGCGGGGGGGGGGGGGGGCGTGCAGGACCCCCAAACAGCGTTCGGGGGATTTAAATGCCGCTGTCAGAATTCACAGCGGCATTTAAAGGGTTAATAGCCGCGATCGGCTGAACGGCCGAGCGAGGCTATTGCCCGCGGGTGTCAGCTGTAATAAACAGCTGACGCCCGCGCTGTATGGAGGGAGATAGCGGCGCTACCTCCCTCCGTACACGTCCTGCAGCTGCAGGACCTAAAAACACTATAGGGTGGTCACTAAGGGGATAAATATAGTAACTTCACTGCTGAGTATGTTGTGCTCTTTACAATACTGAATATCATGAGTTTTCAATCATTTTTTTCTGAGATCTCACCATCCAGAACATAGTTATGCCCGGACCTTGCCATTGGTTGTTGTCCATCTCAAAGTTTGTAAAAAAAATACCTCAATTTATGTTAAAGGGGGTTTCCTGGACTTAAAAATAAAGTTAAAATAACTTAAAATTAATAAAAATTGAATACTCACCTATCCCGGCTGCTCCCTGTCCTACGTTGCAGCTCTGGTGCTCACCATAGGGAACCCGGAAGAAGCAGCAATCGTGTGCCGTTCATTGTACATTTGATCGCTCAGTCACTTACAGACTCCAGCAATGATTCTTCTATAGCAGCTGAAGCCTGTGAGTGGCTGAGCGATCACATGCACAATGTGCAGGGAGACAATTTAGAAGATTAATCAATGCAGTTATGCCAGGTTATTTTTGCCCCAATTGCAATGATACAATTTATATTCACCACGCATACCACATTGTTTTTGCCAGTTTTCTCTGAAACCTACCTCTTTATCATCATTATGAGACAAATGGGGTTATTCTATTCAAGTCGCACACTATGCAACTGATTTGCAACATTTTCTGCCAGTTTTCTGAATAGAGGTACAGACTGGCATGCTTGAGTAGCACATGTCATACCTCTCAATAGAGATGTGCCTTGTTTGGGAACATGGTGTATGCCTTACTGTATCAGTATTAGGCCATATTCATGCAGTGAAGCTTTATGGAAGTTTTTTTTTTTTATTCTAGCATTTTCTATCCACTTCTTAAAAAAATGTGCTATGTTAACTTGCCTTGCGACAACTCTGACCAGTTGTCCACCCCAACGTCCTTGTTGTGTTATATCATGTACCAGCATCTGGAATCAGTAACTATTATAACTATCAACCATAATGATTCCCAATAGTGGGGTACTGTTGTATCTTGTCTCCATCACAACTAGGGGGTGGAGACATGGGTTTGGCTGGATCACTGACAAGGAGTGAGGACATAATGCCCCCAGATGTGGATTTGCTGCTGCTTCGACACCCCATCTGACAAGGTCGCTGGCCCGAGTAGTGCTGGACAGAACGTGCGGGGTTCCCGAAGGCGCTCCTCTGGACCCCGCAATCAGATAGGGAGCGGCGGGCACCTTGTACCGCTCTGCTACTGCAGAGGCCTCTGAAAAGCTGCTTCTGCTGACCCCGCTCAGCTGGGGACCGCCGCCGCCTATGCCTTTCCTCCCTGTCCCACGTCCTCTTTCTCCTCTTGAAAGCCGCTCCTCCTAGGCACGCTGGTCTGCTGTGGGCGCCTTGCATGGCCTCTACGGTACACAATTCAACCCAAACAACCAATTACTGTGAATCAGCCAACCCAAACAACCAATTACTGTGAATCAGCCAACCCAAACAACCAATCAGGTTGTGAATCAAGCAGAAGTGTTGTGGAATATAGATATATGCCCACGGTACTGATGATGGGGTTCCTGCAGAACACAGTGCCATCAGCAGCAGCAGCCAATTGACATCATGGGGCGTAATCTGGGAGCATGTCTGTCACGCTTAGTGCCCAATGCATGTCTCCACCCCTAGTCGTAGTGGAGACAAGATACAACAGTACCGAGAGATTTTTGAATATTTTTGCATATATTTGGAGTGACAAATCTTCAAAAATAGGTAAAAGCACTTCCGCACAACACTGTATACTTGTCTAATACAGCATATAGTTTTATTTGATTGGCTTATTAAGCCTTTAACTTGTTATGTCTCCCTTTCTATCGCCTCATTTAATGCTTTTTTTACTTGGAGCTTTCAATGCATTCTTTTGGTGCTTTTTGTTATACAGGACACACTCAGTAAATGCACAAGCCTTTCTTCCAATTATGCTCTCAAGACTGTTAGCACATCACTGCTGGGCTAAGGGCACACTATAATTTCAGAGCCTCAACATTTTCTTTTCTGCAGTCCTAATCACACTGTCAAGTCTTTCTAATCTCTAGGTTGCTGACCTACATAGATTTCTTCTGGTAGGTTAGCTAGATAAGAGTTACCATGACTGTCATTGATCATTGCTCTTAAACTATGTCAAATATCCACCTATTTCTATCATAGCCCTCACTGGATAATAGAATAGCATTAATATGATTATGTGAACTAAGTATAAAGCAGAACACTTACTAAAATTGAATCTTAAAACTCCAGGGAAGTTATGAGACACGAGGATTCAGTGTAAATATTCCAGAACCTACTATTTCTGCTTACAAATGAACATGACCATGGTCATCTCGGCTTGTTAACGGTTCCTGCTGCTTCACGAATATTCATGGCTAGGGATTGCTGTATTTCACGGACAGCAGCATGATTAATAAGAATGATTTGTAAGTTACTCCAATTGGGAAGTATAAATTACAGAAGGTGCTAATATCAGTTCAGATACACACGAATCATCAATAAAAATAAATTCCACTGTGCATAAAGTGACAGCTGAGCGCAGGATAGGAATCCTTAATTGTTCCAAAAACATGCACCACACCGAGCTCCTTAAGTAGACTCATTTCACAAACATGTTGCTGGTTTTTCGCTGTTTGAAATTAGATACATATTTCCTATTAAACATAGCCACTTTGAAAATCAGTAGTTTCATGGATCAGAACCTTTGGTTAGGGGTTCCGTCACAGATGTGGCTAAAAATACCGCGGCGCTTTTTCTTCCGTCCAAAAGCCGGGCAGCTGGGCGGACCCTGTTATAGTAAATTGGTCCACCCGGCGTTATTCAGTTTTGTCCAGAGACAGAATCGTTGGGTCGTAGGGATTCACATTTCCTGTTTCCTGAAAGTGGATTCCCCAGCGCAGATGTGAAAGCACCCTTAGGCACTCAAGGGTTCCGTTTTCCTGTTCCAATCGGTAATCGTCTGGCCGAACAGGTCCATCTTATGATGGAACCGAAGAGCGCCAAACGGACCCTATTAACTGTAATAGGGTCCGTTCAGTTTCCGCTCAGCTGCCCAGCATTTGACCAGAAGAAAAAGTACTGCATGCAGTGCTATATCTTCCGGAATTTGGTGCCGGATTTGTGACGGAACATCTGGATGGAGGTTCTAGAGCAGATGTGAAACCAAACCAGCCTTACTTGACTTTTTTATTACATCAGAGAGTAGCATAATATAATTGTAGCACAGAGACAATAACACAATGGGTGTAGCATAATGAATGGCAAATCATTAATATATTGTGAAAGCAATTCATTGAAATTCATTGTGTTCCTATAGATGGAGCAGAGCTGAATTTCCATGTGGCCATATAATAATTTGAGTTCTCTGTAGTGTCACTGTAGAACTCATAGTTGTAGAATATAAAACAGCTTCCCTCTTGTTTTAGCATTGTGTCCGGTATTGGAGCTCATCTTCATTTAAGTCTATTGGGCTTCGCTGCAATACTACACACAGCCTATGGACAAAGGTGGCACTGTTTGTACAAAATAAGAGAAATAAATATGTGTCTGATTTTTTGAAATCGGAAGAGCTTGTGCAGGTTGTTGTGATTGTAACTGCCATCATTTTACAGTTCACAGTAAATGCTGCTAATGGTTTCATGTTAACATGTGAGATATAGGCATACATTACTTATCACCGTTATTATTTATTATAGTTTTCCATTAAAAAAATGTTGGTTGGATGGCCATGATTGGTCCAGAAAAAAAACAGGTTAGCAACCCTGAAGATAAATCCTTGTCTACATATTCTTTCAGGGCATACTGACTTCTGGATCTCCTTCTATTGTGCTGGCAAACTAGCCTTTCCATGCCCATTATATAACTCTATATGTTTGACGCAGCAGCCAAATAAAGCTGGCATGCTAGACGAGAACAAGACACTAGAAATAACCAAGGATGCAATGCACAAAATGTTGACATAAATGATAAGAAAAAGTTGCAAAACATATATGTAAATCCTTGCCGTATTTATATAGATGGGCAATAAAACATTTATAGCCAATCCCACTAACAGTTATATAAAGACTGCATTTACCATTATGGAAGTGCACTTACATGATCAGTATACTTCAACAACTTATGTTAAAATGATAGTGAGTGGGATAACTAGCAAAAGTGCAAATCAATGTATTTTTGTGCAGAAAAATCCCTTTAAGGTGCCGCTCTAAGGCCTTATTATCACAAGTGTTTTTACTCAGGTAATTTAGCTGTAATTGGTATCCAATGTATTCATTCAGATGAGCAATTTGTAGCCACATAAAAAGGTTGCACCTCAAATAATAGGACATCGGCAATCAAAAACAGCAACCGATTTTATACGCAGCCAGAAAAGATAGTTCTTGCCCATCTTTTGACGAGATCCTCTGGAGACTCCCATAAGCTTCTATGGGAGCTGGAAAAAAATGGGAGGGCAAGGGAGTTTATCTGTGTCCAATTCTGTAGAAAGATTACAGCTGGCTCTATTTAAAGGAGTTGTCCGGCCACACAGGGTAAAAATTTTTATAATGCTGCTGCTTTCCTTTCAGTAAGGATAGTAACAGACAGCATACAGGGGCTCAAACCGGCCGGCAGATCAGCTGCAATGTCAGTTTATTACCTTAGACTGTGATGTTCATTGTAGCTTTCAAAGATGGCGCCTCTGTGTGCGCGCTCCCGATGGTAGTAAGAGACATGAACAGGCAAAATTTCATGGCCTCCCTCAGCTCACGTCCTAGCCCCGCCCACGACACGCCCACCTCTATTGAACTGCTCTACAGTCTCTCCCCGCCCAGGCCCCGCCCCCTGCTGCATACTATAATCAGAGGGGGTGTGGCCAGGGGAGACTGAGTTATACACTCATGTCAGGAGGGGGGAGGGGAGGGGAGCGAGCGGCAGTGATGTATGTCTGTGCAATGTCAGGATGGATGGATGGATGTGTGCAAGTGGCTGTCAGAAGTCCGGGGGGGGGGGCGATGGATGGATGTGTGCAAGTGACAGCCACTTGCACACATCCATCCATCCATCCTGACATTGCACAGACACACATCACTGCCGCTGCCCCCCCTCCCCCCACCCCCCGGACCTCTGACAGCCACTTGCACACATCCATCCATTCATCCATCCATCCTCCCCCCTCCCTCCCTCCTCCCCCCCCCCCCCCACGAGAGCCCGCCCCTCCTCTCATTCTTACCTAGGAGTTGAAGAGCCAGCAGCCACGCCTCCTCTGGCAGAACTGAGCTTCCCAGGCTGAACTTCTGCACATGCGCAGAGCTGTGCTGGAGAGGCGCGTCCCCGGTCGTCCCGACAAGAAGAGGAGAAGAGACTTGTCGGAACCAGGAACCATGGCAACCGAGGAGCAACACAGGGGGGGGCAGCCAAGAGGTAAGTGAATAACTTCTGTTTGCCTAATTTACAATGCACAATGTATATTACAAAGTGCATTGTATTGGGCAAACAGAAGTAATGAGACCTGATGTTTATGGCCGGACAACCCCTTTAACTATTAGGGCTCAGTCACACGGGCACATCGGCGCCCGTGTTACTGCAGGAGGAAGACGGCTGTACCTCAAGACGGACGTCTCTCTGCAGCGCCGGGAAAAAGAGCATGTGACCGGCTTCATTGCCGGTCATATGTTCTTTCTTCAGCGCTGCAGAGAGACGTCAGTCTTGAGGTACGGCCGTCTTCCTCCTGCAGGAAGGGCTCAGTCACACGGGCGCATCGGTGCCTGTTTACGGGGGCCGATGCGCCCGTGTGACTGAGCCTATACAAGTAGAGATGAGCGACTGTGCTCATTTAGGGCAATTCCTCGCTTTTTTTGAGTAACTGCCTACTTGGGCGAAAAGATTCGGGGGGTGCTGGGGTGGAGCGGGGGGCAGTTACTCGAAAAAAGCGATTGCTCTAAACGAGGACGTTCGCTCATCTCTAATTACAAGTCCTTCTGAGGATTTCTGCCAACAGAGGGATTTCCGCACTGCAGCGTATATTTTTGCTAATACGCCGTTTGTGTGGATGGACAAGAAACCGTGGCTAAAGCTCGGAACTTGATCTCGGCTATTCTTCATTAACGGGATTTTTGGTGGCAAGAAAACGCATCCCTCGTGTGAAGGAGGCCTACTGGATCGACTTTGGGACATTTGCAGCAGAATTCCTGCTGATCATAACACTTGAAAGGTGGGGATAAAACAACAAAAAACAAAAAAATGGCTGGTACTTAACGGGTTAACTCGGGCAGTTATCACTGTGCAGAGCAGAACACATAAAATACAGTATATTGAGTTCTGTTGCATCTGCTCTAATGTTACCATGTTATCAGAAGAGATAAAACCAGTGCTCTTATATTAATGGAAGGTCGCACACTATTCATGCATCACCTTATTAGCACTGTGGTCTACCGACTTCATTATAATGCATGATGATGATCAATTCCCAAGTCCAGCCACAGTTTCTGGTGTGTGTCAGTTTTAAAAGATATGAGGTCACTCAGCAGTTTAGCGGCAGTGATCTGTAATTGGCACAATATCAGCTAAGTGTCTCATCTTCGAGCCGCTTGTACCTGCCTGCTTCTACACTGGAATCGCTTCCATTTGGCCACTATTAGAACATGTCCTTAATGATAATGAGTATCCATGGATACCAGCGACTTTCCTGATACAGTGCTGTGATTGCTCTATATACAGGGTTAAATCACATGAGGTTGAACTTAAAATACTTTGCTTCCACTTGTTTAACTAAGCTGTCAATTCATCACTGAGATTAGCAAGGTCTCCTTTAAGGTCAAACTAATGCATCAGGCTTAGCTCTCTGTGCGCATTTTAAATGGAAAGATCTGAGTACAAATAGCTGCTGGATAAAAGAATGTATTTAAACCTGCACATTTCTTCTTGGGCTTTTGACTTTCGATTATGGTTAACATCTTTTTGATACATATTTTCACACTTTCTCACCATATCAGCTTATGAGTTTTTGTGGGTTTTTTTTTGAGCAAATTTCTGTTTTTGTTTTTTTTTAAGTTTCCTTTTCATATTCTATATAAGCATGATACAAATGGTAAATAACATGGGAACAAATAGTAACATTGATCCTGTACTATCATATATGTCCATACTAAAAATTAATATGTCTGGAAATGCCAAATACTTGTATTTAACAAAATATGCAAACCCAAAAGCCATTAATACCAGACACTTTTTTCAAATGTACAGCTTTGGACTAGGGGCTCTATAGGAGCTGGAAGGGAGTGTGCTCCCATGAAGCATTCACAACACCACTGAGATTGGGACGTTAGACGGCTGTGATTGGTTGTGGCTCACTAATGATTTTAGTGGTTACTGACTGTCTATGGTTAATGGCAGCATGTTTATCTAAAACCACATGGCCTTTAGGGCTCCTTCACACGAGCATATGCGTTTTTACGTTCACTCGGGCACAACGTAAATTCGCATGAATGGACCTTGTGATCACATGACAATGACATCATTACAGGTCCCGGTGGCTGCTGTTGGCTTATTCAGTATACAGTACTTCCTACCAAACTGCACAATGGCTCCTCCCACAGCAGTGAAGTCACCGCAGGTCTTTCAGCCCACCGGATTTCTGTGGTGGCGGATGTCGGTGTCTTCTGTCAGGACTGCTGAGTTGTGTCTGAGATAATAACATCATGATTGTATTCTCATTTTGTTATATTTGTCCCAACTTTGTTGCTCTTCTGTCGGTCAGGCTCTGTGTTTTCTATATGTTGTAGGACCTGTGATGACGTCACAAGAGGCGGAGCATGAGAAGCACCCAAACACATACATACATACTTATGGACAAGTGGTCGTTATTAGTTTGATATCAGTGACTAATTCCAATTATACCATTTGGGATATAAAAACAGAATCCTCATAATCATGTTCTGAAATCAGGTGGCTAGCATTTCCAAATGAGATTTCTAGATATCTATCCTAAGATAAAAAACAAAAAGCAGATAATATAGGGGCAGACTATTTGGACCAAGTGTGGTTTTTCTGTCATCAGTCTTCTATGAGAAAAGGCTGTTGTAGCCACAAATTCGGAAACAACTCCATCTGAAAGTTTGATCTCTAGGAATTAAATTAAAAAATGTCTGCATACTTTCAACATCTACCATAATTACATTTTAATATATTCATGGATTTTGCTCAAAAATATCTATGTGAAGCACTTCATTCAATGTTCCTACTGAAATTCAGAGCACTCACTACTCATACATGGCTTTCAGGCTACAAAGAGTCAGTTAGACTTCACCTGAATTAGATGATCTCACTGTGAAATTGGTGCAAATGGTTGAAAAAATGCTCCACCCAAAGGTGTTTATATTCTCTGGGACCATGGGTGCACAACTCCAGTCCTCATGGACCCCCCAAGGTCATGTTTTCAGGATATCCTATAGTAAGAACACGTGTGGCAATGTCTGAGGCACTGACAATAATTACATCATCTGTGCAATACTGAGGAAATCCTAAAAACATGACCTGTTGGACTTCGTTGAGGACTGGAGTTGGGCACCCTGCCTTGGACTATTCTCCATGGGTTATTGGCTGGATATAGAATTAGTTTGAGTTGCTTGTATCCTGATGACAGTGCTTGGAGAGCAGCTGTAGAAAGCTTCCTATCCCCATTGATTTGCCTCATTCAATGTTTAAACAATCAAACTCTACTAATTAATAAACCTCAGTTCATAGTTTCTAGAATATTGCAGATACCTGTTCAGTTAGACAATAAAAGGCCCCCTTTTTCCTCTGTCCACCTGCACATCCTCTACTAATACAGTATATTGTATTATATGTACAAAGAAATCTTCTTTCCTTTCAGTAATCTCTATGGATAATGTCTTGTGCAGACTTTACATGTATTATTCTTATCAGAGTGTGTGCTGCTGCAGAGACAAAGGGAAGAACATCTCTCAGTTCATACTATGCAATCTAGTTTCATCATATACATTTGAATGAGAGGTGGATTAAAAGGTACTTTCCTGTGCTTTTTAAACTAATATCTGCATTACAATAAAAAAATGGCACTTTAATAACAATACATTAAAGGGGTTATCCAGGGTTAGAAAAACATGGCTGCTTTTTTTCCAAACAGAGCGCCACCCTTGTCTATAGTGCTGCGTGTGGTATTGCAGCTTAGCTCCTTTGAAATGAATAGGAGCTGAACTGCAATACCAAATCCAACCCAAGTACAAAGCTGGTGCCATGCTTGGAAGAAAGCAGCCATGTTTTTTCTAACCCTGGACAACCTCTTTAATGACTCAGCTGATAACTAGCTTCATGCTATATAAACTTACAGTTAAGCTCTTTTTAATTTATTTTTCAACCTATCACATTGTAAGTACAGGGAGTATGACTTGTTGCTGTAGCTTTCTTAACTGCATCCAAATTTAATTTTGTGCATTGTGTATTCAGAAAAAGAAATATGAAGAACTTTCCAGATATATTTTTATACCATATATCAATGGAGATTTACCATTGGCTATAAATAATAATATTACACCGTATAATGTGTAACATAATAAATATTTTGTATAAAGCCTCTAACATCTATGGGTGCTTTCAGACGGGGCGAAATATTACGCAACAGCAGTGCGGAATATGCCCTCCTGCGGAATATTCAGCACCAAAATCAACACCGCTAACGTGCGGATTTTGATGCAGAATTGAAAATGGCAGAATTATGCCGGCACCCTAAGGGAGAAGAAGAGGGTAATGCCAGGTGGAGCATGCAAGAGATCCTTAATGTGGAAGGGAGGGGAGCTGGCACTTGGAGATGAATAAATAATATAAGAGGAATAATTTCAAGAAGGAGGGAGTGTGGACCATCCCAACAGTGAACCTTTAATGAGTCTTTGGAGGAAAACTCCAAGCTGTAAGGTTAAGATAAAGGTTTTACCCTTAAAGGTGCATTTAGACCAGGGGTGTCAAACTCATTTTCACCGGGGGCCACATCAGGTTTTTGGTGAACTTCAAAGGGCCGATTGTAAGACAGTACAGTAAGGGCTCGTTCACACCAGCGTATTTACATACATAATATGCAGAGAACAGAAGCTATTGATGTCAATGATTTCATTCACATGATGTATATTCTCACACAGCATGACCTAGTTTGTTGTGTACTACGCACCCCAATAGGCCATTGCAGTGAATGAGCCGCCCAAATACGTGGTGACTGCGCAGGAAGCCTATGTATTCAATGCATATTTGCGCACCATCTCAGGGGCCCATCTGCGTTCTTTTCTGCGTGCCCAAATACGCAGGCATAAGCGATTTTCGATTGCGCAAATACGTAGCGTATTTGTGCGACCGAAATGCAATTACGCCCGTGTGAACGAGCCCTAATAGTGACCCCCATAGTGGTCGCAGTAGTAATAGTGACTCTGATAGTGGCCTCAGTAAAAATAGTGACCCCTATAGTGGTCGCAGTAATAATAGTGACTCTCATAGTTGCTCTAGTAAAAATATTGACCCCCACAGTAGACCAGTTAGTAATAGCGATCCCCACAGTGGCCCCAGTAGTAATAGCGACCCCTACAGTAATATTACCCCCTCCCAGCAGCAATATTACGCACTCCCAGCAACAATATTAACCCCCCCACACAGCAACATTAACCCCCACCAGCAATATTAACCCCTCCCCCCTGCACCAATATTAACCCCCTCCCAGCAACAGTATTAACCCCCACCCACCCAGCAGCAATATTAACACCCCCCCCCCTCCTCCCCTTCCCAACCCGGCAGCAATATTAACCCCCTGCCAGCAACAATATTAACCCCCTCCCAGCAGCAATATTAACCCCCACCAGCAATATTACCACCCCACCCGACCCCCGCAGCAATATTAACCCCCTGCCAGCAACAATTTAACACCCCCCCCCCCCCCCCAACACACCAGCAATATTAACTCCCTCAGCCCCGGCAGCAATCAGCATTATTAACCTTCTCCCAGCAACAACAATATTAACCCCCCTTCCCCAGCCATATGCTTACCTCCTCCTTGCTGTCAGCACCGTTCCTCCTCGGATCGTGCTGAGCCCGGGTGGCATATGAACTTTTCCCACAAGACTTCTGCACTATTGAGCAATTCCAGCAACCTGATTGGTTGTTTGGTTCTCTGGGTTGGCTGATTCCCCAATCAGATTGCTGGAATTGCTGACAAGTGCAGAAGTCTTGTGGAAAAAGTTCATATGCGTCCGGGTGTGCACTGACATCAGTAAGCAGCACGGCACGCTTCCTCCCTGAGTCCTCTCCTGCGGAACTGAAGAGCAAGGGACTCAGGGGAGAAGGGATCAGCGCTGTCAGTGTGATTACCAGCGGGGAGCTGCGGTACCCCAGCTGGTAATCACTACAGTGGTGAGCGGCCGTCGGCACGCCACGGGCCACATAACACAAGGCAGCGGGCCGGATTCGGCCCGCGGGCCTTGTGTTTGACACATGTGATTTAGACAGAATGATCATTCATCAAAAAAATAGCTGGATTGTTCGAATTTGAACAATAATCATTTAGTATAAACGCAGCCATTGATCGAACAATGAATGATAGTTTGTTCGCGTATTGTTCATCATTCATTTAATGCAACCATGAAAATCATTGTTTGCAAATCGCTCAGTCTTTCTCATTCACTTATTCAGTGAATGGGAATGACTGGATGATTCAGTGAGCAAACAATTTATCTGCCTGTATAAATAGACTGAACGGGCGAACTCTGACATCAGTTGTTTGTTTGACTGATAAATCATTCCGTCTTACAGCGCCCATAGTTAGGCCTCTTTCACACGAGCAGTTTTTACGCTGCTAATTTAGCTGCGATAAAAAAATGCGACCGTCGGAAGCTTAGTATTCCAATGCATTCATTCAGATGGCTGATTATTAGCCGTGTAAAAACGTCCAGATGGCAAAGATAGGACATTGACGGCCATATCTTTCAAGGATTTACGCTGGCGGCTCCCATAGGCTTCTATGAGAGCTACTGAAAAAGGCAGGGGGAGGGAGTTTAGCAGTGACCAGCACTGCTAAAACATGTCGCTGGCTTGAGTGAAACATTAGAAGTATTTCCAAAGGTTTATCCCGAATGAAGGAATTAAAGGCTGCAGCATATATATACCGCAACCGGCTGTGTGAATGGGCGAGAAAACGCAAATTTTAGCTGTGAATAAAGCCTTAAGGTGAGCATAGGTGACCTAAAAGCACCAAATGCTATTAAAAGGATAGTGTTAAGCTTCAGGACATTTGTCAGTCATTCATCAACCATAGAGCTTTCAGCTTTAACCTAAATGGCATTAAATGTTCATATGGGTGATTTTCATGCCTGTTTGTTTCTCTATTAAAAGTACATAGATGAGAAGTTTAATGCAAGACCAAGTTGGGTTTGGTGGTCTGCAAGGTAGCATTATTATCCAGGGATCCCTTGCTAATTATACTGATTTCACTAATTGCTGGAGCACATCTAATATAAAATAGCCTACAGGCTTTTTCTTGCCCCACACTTTGACCCCTTTGCGTGACCTTTGGTGGATGATTTTGGTGTCATTAGATTTGTTAGGGAGAGTCAAGCGTTGCTCAGCGACATTCATTTCACGTACTTACCAGTTTGACTGTTGCCATGTCCCCAAAACATGGAAGACCAAGCCGTGGATGGCGAACAGTTCAAGCCGAACTCTTGGCTTGACAATGCAGAGCCAATAATCGCAAGCGAATGTGTGTCTCCAGTAGGTCAACATCGCGCCATACTAAAACTTTTGCAACCATTTTTTCAAACCTTTTATGTTTTTGGTAGCGGACATCGGGTCAGTCTAGTTTTCAGAAAAGAGAGATCCTGCTTGCTACTATCCATGTCCTAAATGCCTATTAGTGTTACATCTACGGAGCTGCAACTAGGATACTACAACCTCGTAGGGACTTTTCCAAAGGTGCCCAAATCTCAGATCTAAGAAAGCCCGTATTTTAAATGTTCTTCTAGTATATTTAATAACATTTTATACTACATAAGAAATTGATGAAATAAAATATCATGAAAGCTTTTTCAGAATTCCCATTCACATTTTGTTATGACAGCATTTACTGAAAAGTACATTTCTTAGACTGACATTACTGTGCAATGGGCTTGAATCATAACAGTCTGAATGGGATTTACTTATAAAATCACCTTAACTACCACAATCTTACAATTTGTAGGAAGGGGAAATCTTTTATATCGCTAGCTTAGCCGTAGCAAAGATGCTTTATATATAGACATGCCTCTACAATGCAATCGAGGAGATTTCGCCCAGTTAAGAAAGTTTAAGAGGAGGAGAAAATATGAGAAGCTGAATGGATGTTTCATTGTCATATATATATATATATATATATATATATATAATCACTGCTTCTCTTACTGTTGCACCCTACTAGAAGAAATCAAAGTTCCAAAGTTTAGATTTTTGTTTCAGCTTTATTTTATTGGAGTCTATTCAGCAGATGCCTAATGTTAGTTAGCCTTATGTACTTAGAATTATTTAGGGTCTTTTATCATACAAATTAGTAGAATGTAATACTAGTAATAACTTGTGGACAGGTATGCTATTCTACCATTCTTTAAAGGTATTGTCCCACCAAAAGAACTTCTCTTCCATCCACAAGACAGGTGTCTGATTGCTTTGGTATCACCTATGAGGCCTCCAGCTAGAGAATGGGGGCCCCAAGTCTAGCCATCTGTACACAATACTGCTTATTTTATCACTATGGGATTGCTAGAGATGGCTTAATGATGTACTTAGCTATATCTGGTAGTTCCTTAGAGATAAAGAGAATACTAGTGTACACAAGTGAATACCACTACATTTATACAAGAGAACTCAGGACCCCCATTCTCATGATCAGTAGGGGTCCCAGAGTTGGGAAGCCTATGACTAGTCATGTGGAGTGGTGATCATTTCTTTTAGTGGGATAACCCATTTAAAAGGAAAAAGTGATTTGTTTCAATATCTACTAGAGGCCAATATTCACTGCTTGAAACATTTTTTTGCAATGCCTTGCGGTTTTATGACCAAAATTGCCTTTCGAACCTAACTAGATTATTTTTGCTTACAGATTTTTATGAAACTCTGTTTATGAAAACCATTAGAGATCAACAAATGGCCAATTATTTTTAGCCCTTTCAGGACTGGAAATGAGTCGAATTTGCGGACAGTTTAAAACTATGGGACAAATATTTCCCTTGGTCTTCAAAGGGTTAAGATTCTCTCGGTTTCAAGTGATCATAATTAGAGATGAGCGAACGTACTCGGTAAGGGCGATTTCGCAATCGAGCACTGCGATTTTCGAGTGCTTCACTACTCGGGTGAAAAGTACTCGGGTGCGCTGTGGGTGAGCGGGGGGTTGCAACGGGGAGTGGGAGGGAGAGGGAGAGAGAGAGGGCTCCCCCCTGTTCCCCACTGCTACCCCCCACTCCCCTCTGCAACCCCCCGCCCCACAGCGCACCCGAGTACTTTTCACCCGAGTAGTGAAGTACTCGAAAATCGCGGTGCTCGATTGCGAAATCGCCCTTACCGAGTACGTTCGCTCATCTCTAATCATAATGATAATCAGCCATTTTGAATAAGGGTAAAGCCACTGCTTGTAATGAAGCCAATAAATATGCCAACAGTTTTACCACTAATCAAATTGGTTTTCAGTTTGATTGTTAATGGCCACATGATATTATAGGTAAATCTGTTGGTTATTCCCAAAACCACATGAATAATAACAACCAGTTTGAAAACAGTAGCAATTTGTAGTAAAAGTATATGTTTTCAGCCACCCCATTGAAAATGCTCTCTATTCAAGGGTAATGAATTAAGTAAAATGTGGATCCTTAATTGTACCTCTTATAAATTTTGCTATCTCTCTGTTAACAGGTGTCAAGTAGCTGTGATTATGTATTTGTTAGTGGGAAGGAGACGAGGGGATCAATGAATGCACAAGCAATTTTCACCTATGAACATCTCAGTGCACCATTAGAAATGACTGTATGGGTACCAAAACTCCCTTTATCCATTGAACTGTCGGACTCAAAACTAAGCCAAATAAAAGGCTGGAGAATTCCAATACTACCAGACCGCAGGTAAGCACGTACATTGTATATGAGCATTGTACATCTAAGTAGCTAATCCTAGCCAAGCAGTGAGAGAAAATAACTTTACTCCTAAATGACTTCTTATTGAATTGAATTTGTAGAGTTCAATCGATGTACAAAGAGCTTAACAACAATGAAATTACAAAATATGAAATATAGAAAAGAGACAAGAAGCAACATCTCCTACAAATATGATGACACCCAATGTCAGCGCAATAGATGTTTTAATTAAAAAAACATTGAGACATTAGAAGACTAGTCTTTCCCGTGAGTCCTCATTCCAACCAACAAACTATATAGTTAGCTATGAACCTGAATGTACCCTATGGAATATACTGCAAGTCTGCTCGCAACGCACATATAATTCTTGTCACTTCAAGATCATCATCTGTTTGCCAGGACAAAGACCACTTACAAAGAGCATCTTTCACTATAGAGGACCTGGCATATCTTTGCATGGATGGGCTAAAGATTTAAAAAGAACCCGTCAACAAGTTCATGACACCTTAACTACGGCTAGCATGAACTTGAGTCAGGGGTGTACATTATGTATTATTTGAAATCTACCCCGAATGGGTCTTGTGGTCAGCAGGGCAGAGCCCACTGTCCTCCCTGCTTGGATTAGCTACACTGATGCTGAATGTCGCTACCAGCTTGTTAATAGGGAGAGACCTGTCAGTTTAGACTATCCGGGAGGGTGAGGTTGTAAGGTTCCATGCCTGTGACTAGGATCCCTGTTTGGAGTGGATTTTCAAAGTATGTGTATTCTAAAATGTGGCAACATTTAACAGGACTGGACACTTAATATTGGTGATTTTTTACTATGTAGGTTAATAGATAAGGGTGCTTTCACATCTGCGCTGGGGATTCTGCTTTTCTGCTCCATTTGGGGAGCAAGTAAAGGGAATTCCCATGGCCAAACTGTTCTATCTCTGGAAGGAACTGAACAGCGCTGGGCAGACTCTATTGACTTTAATGGGGTCCACCCACTTTCTACCTAGTTGGCCAGCTTGGAACAGAAGAAAAAATGCCACATCGTTGACAGAACATATGGCCGGAGGTTCCGACGTAAACGTGAAACCACTCTTATTTTCCAACATATTCTCATTAGAAATTTATTTAAAGGAGTGAAATCTGCTGTGTCAAATTGACATAATTTCCCAACTATGTGAACATATCCTACAGGACGTAGAATCTTACTCGTGCCACTGCAAAACTGCAATAACACTTCTTTAGCTAATCTAAATGGAGCATTGTAGTAAAAAAAGAGGTACTATAAAAGTTATGACGACCCCAGAAAATTCTATTAGTGCCTAATATCTGTTTCACCCAGTTTTTTTTTACATAATTTTCTTGTCTGTAATTAGATTTGGCTCAGTTATCTGGACAAGTCATTATCTTTATACAGTGTTACACTTTTTGTAAATGTAATTCCCAGTCCTCCCAGGTTTTTAAAAACATGATGCTATTGTGGTAACCAGGAAGGCATTTAGTATCCTAAAATTATTCACATCTGATTATATGTAGAATATGATGTCATAATATTGTTTTTTAAGGTGTTACATTATTATTTCATGTTGGATTGTAAGCGGTAGCTTGTCCTCCTAAAATATTGTACAGCAGCTAGAGAGTTAATATTTTCACAGTTTACAGGAACTAGCAAAGCAAGGACCTGTAAAGTAAAGGAGAATGAGAAAACAAGCAGGTACAGGATACGGAAGTCAGAGAATAGGCAGCGAGACGTGTTGCATACCTGAGTCAGCCCAGATGACAATGTTGAATGATGCAATAGCAAAGGGTAACGTGTAAGCAAAGGACAGAGGGGTAGCGCTAGAAAGAAAGCAGCAATAAAAGAATCCCTCAACATAAAAAGTAAAATCTCACAGTATAGCCTCTGAGTGCTGAGTAAAAGAAAGGAGAAATACTGCCAGCATTTCAAATAAAGATCATTTAGATGTTAGAGAACTCTAATTTCATTTTGGATGCCTTGTAACCATTGAGCTTATTGCGCAAGTAAGCTTGAGTGTAACTGTTCTCCTACTGGCTCTCTGGACTATTATGGGGAATGCACTACCAGCATAACACCTACACCACGGAGCACAGACCAGTGCACTAATACACCAGTACCCAATTTAAATATTGTTGTAGGGCTGACGGGCTTGACACAAAGTCACCACCGTGAGAGGAACTCCAGTCAGTATCATAAGTGACCTGGACCTCAGCCACTCAACTGTCATCTCCAGTCCTGGTCACTACACAAAATCCCTGTTTACATTACACTTTTAGCTTACATTGGAAGCATATGTTGAGAGGTCTCCAGATGTATACCACTAACAGAAGACTGCAACATTTCCCTACAATGGGATACGTCTCATATAGGCTGAGGCTCTTAGTTGCTTCGCTCTCCACTCTGGCAGCTCCCGGTGCTCAATGTAACATAGAATACAATCAGGAGGAGAAGGACGATGAAGAGCAAGGGGAGGTGAAGGAGGATGAAGTACTTGCTCTAACATGAAGAGGCAGGAGGAATCATCATAGCAGCTCGCATGGGGGGGGGGGAGGAAGCGGTGGCTATCACAGGGCAGCAGCTTCCTAAGGCATTGAGTAGGGTGTCACAGAAAAATATAAGGTGTACACCTCACATTGTAGATATTGCAGAGGCTAAGCCAACAGCAGAGAGTAATCATGGAATACCAGATATATGCCATTAGCAGATGTATGCCATATGGAGGTCCGTCACTTGTTGCCTGTAGAGTGGCTTCAGATCAAAGACATGGGTGTTGTTTTAGTCTTCCTTGAGGAAGCGAACAAAATTATCAATCGTGATGACAACCTGATCAGTATGACTATCCCTGTTGTCTGCCTGCTGAAACTGATAGTACAGGGCCTCAGGGACAATGATATGTTGTTGTCACAGAAGGAGAAGGAGGAGGGGATACCAATCTCTCAACTATCTAGCCAGTCCGCCATTACTCAACACAACACTGAAAGTGACTTTGGGCAAGAAAAGCGGTTGTTCTCTACAACACGTTTCTGCAACCATAAGAGAAGTATAAAGGGGGAAGAGCAGGAGAAGGAAGAATAGGAGAAAGAGGAGGGTAATCATATATTTTTAGATGCAGAGGAGGGGGCTACACAATGTTCCTTCAATCCATCACTAACCTCAGCTATTCTACATGGATGGTAGATCCAGCCAGAGGATGCTATTAGGGCTGGACTCCGTGGAATGTGGGCCATCACCCTCAGGCTCTTTGAGGCATATGTTTTTATGTCCACTCTCCTTGATCCACGCTACTAGGTGAAAATAAAAAATCTCATTCCAGTGCTGGAGAGGGAACTCAAGATAAAGCAGTTTCAGGACACTGTTAAGCAGCTTAATCAGAGCATATTCCCATGGTCGCCGGCTCATGGCAGACAAGCAGGAGGCCGCTGAAGTAGCAGTGCCACTGCAGGCAGGGAAAGTCTAACGGAGATGGGGCATAGTTTTTTGTAGCTTATTGCAGCCTGCAGCAACAGCACAAGGTAGGACTGACAGTCACAGGCAGCACTTATCCATGATGGTCCAAGAGTATGTCAGTGGCCAGACCTTGCACAACATGCTTTAGAGGTGCTTGCCTGCCCCGCTGCCAGTGTGTATCAGGCATGGATTTCACCTGGCTTCTGCACCCCCTTGGGATGTATTTTCATGTAATTAAGGGGGCTTTGAATGCATTAGCAACCTTCTGGAAGGCAAATAACTGAACCAGATTTTTATTCCCATTGACTTTAATTGAAGTTGGAATCGACCATCCCGATTCATGATGATTTTAGTGAAATCGGCCCCATCCTGCCATGAACCAATTATTCCAGTAATCACTCATCACTACTTTTGAAGAATGTAGGAGATATTTAAAAACAACTTCTTTTCAAGTAAATTCATAAAAAAAGGAAATGCAAAAAAAGCAAATAATGCTTCAATTTCACAAAATCAGACAGATGGTAAATGTAATAATAGAAGTAATTCTCAAATTTCAGGACACAGTGATGTTATTTGACTACAATGAGTAGGGAAGTATCCAAACTTCAAGTAAACGAAAAAGTGACAAACTTGGCAATGCACCTTCAATCTGTTCAAATGTCAAAGTGTATTGCAAAATCAAAACAGTACTTTGTGCTGTCCTTAGTGAAAAACAAACCCTTCCATAGTTGTTGTATTTTTACGAGCTCTAAAAAGGAAAGATTATGATGAATATGAGACAAGTTCTTGTGAAACGGTGATTTGTTTACCATGTAAACAGCCCATGGATAGAGGAATTTCAACTACAAAGCTAAAATTAGTGGATAAGGTATAATCAAAAATTTTTTCATCAATATAAAATCTTGATCTGTTCATACTGATCCAATGCCTGGGAAGAATATGCCAAACTACAAACTAAAGTTTTAAAGAAACAGAAGAAATTGATGTGTGGGCATTAATGAAGTAAGTTAACTGTAACTAGTCAGGATAAAACTGTAAGTCTTATGGCACCAAAGAATAAAGCATTCTATCTTGATGATTCTTCTATCTTTTTGGTCACTAACACTGTCTTATGTAACCATTTTTGAGTAGGATGCAGTTAGGAAACCTTCCATGATAGAAAATTGATTACATTGATATTCCCAGTATGACTCTTTCAAGTGATCCTCAAACATCAATACCATTGACAGAATGAATAGGGTCTGTTCGTGATGACCTATCCCCCAGCAGTATGTCAGAACGTATACAAAATATGGTATTCCTTGATACCTAAAATTCTGATTTCAGTATCCTGAGTGAAGAAACAGGTGACTCTAATGACTCAACATATATTCTCAATACAGTGACAAGCGAATTTGACCCGGATGATGATCTTCCAGATGTTTTCTTGCATGCTACCAGAAATAATAACAGTCTTTCTTCGCTAGTAAGAACAGGAAAATAAATATTAGTTCATATTAATCTGTAGAGGTGCATTGCCAGTGGGGCACTGTAGTTGCATATGGCAAGGTCAGCCCAGGCAAGACTTAAAACCACTAGGTGACAGGTGAGTTGCGGCGGGGAGCGGAGGGGAGAGAGGGAGAGGAGATCTCCCCTCCGTTCCTCCCCGCTCTCCCCCGCCGCTCCCTGCCCGCCGCCGGCCCCCAAATCTTTAGAGACGAGCGGGGAGATACTCGGCTAAGGCACTACTCGCTCGAGTAATGTGCCTTAGCGAGTATACTCGCTCATCTCTAAAAAATACCCTACTTTACGTCATCAGTTTAATATATTGCATCTATCAATATAAGGTGGAAACAATGTTTTGATGGTTGCCGAGAAAAAGGATTACGAAATTTTTAAAAATTGGAGGTGGCCAATTAGAAATCATATGTGGTGGAGCACCATAACATATTGGAAAAAACAGACTAGGTACTATCCAAGAGAAAAGCTGTTTTACAAGAATGTTCATGAGTGGAATGGGGATACAGAATATGTATCTTGTCTTGATCTGCCTTTTTCATCCGACTGAGAATATATCACAAAATGGCTAAGTGACAGCTCTAAACAATACGATTTGCCAAAAAATATTGTCAAGAAACTGTGTGATAAAAGATTTGATGCAAATATCATTCTTTCCTGCCACACGGGGGATATTGAAGTATATCACAGTACATGTCTAAAATACCAGCAAAAAGACTTCATTATTTCATCGACTCTATGGTGACATGTACTCCACAAGCTGTATTAGATCATAACTACAATGTCAACAGGGCAGAAACAGTTGTAAAAAATACAATATATAGTAATTCCTCATACAGAACAGAACGATATATATATTTCAATATATATCCAATAGAGTTTATCCAATATATCCAATGAAGTTTACTGAAACAAGAAAGTCATAAGTCGTAAAGAAGTTGTATGCAGCTACAAACCAAGATTTCCTGTATAAATAGAAAAAAGAAACTAAAAGAAAGAAGAAGACAGCAAAACAAAGAAAAAAACTGTTAGGCCGTCTGCACATGAACAGTTCGGATTCCGAATGCGGGATCCCATAGCGGAATCCGACCCTGTGCCTGGCCGGCGTTCGTGAGGTCCTGTCATTTCTGGTCTTCTTCTGTACTGTGGATGGTCTGGCCAGCAAGCCGTTGGACATGTGCAATACAGATTTTTTTTCTCTCAAATCTTTATCTTTCCTGCGCCGTCACTAGGCAATGACACTGATCACGTGACCTTTCCGCAATGTAAATTGCGGAAGAGCCATGGGTCGGACGGCTTCCATTGACTTCAATGTAAGCCATGCATGTGGAGCCTGTACAAAAATGGAGCTTGCTGTAATTTTTCTCTGCGTGCAGGCATGCTCCATTGGTTTGAATTGGTGCGGAATGCTGTGGATCGTCCACATGGGAGATAATCGCGGATTCCGCAATTCAAACCCGGTCAAGTGCAGGCAGGCCTTATGCAGTAAATCTGTAACAGTGACGAGTATGCACCAATAATGTTTTTTTCTCAATATATTGCATAGCAGATTCTACTTCTAAATAGCAGCACAGGCTCATAACTGTGCATTAGGAAACAGGGTGTCCTACTTTTTCTCCTACAAATATGTAGTAGAAGAGCCAGCACTGTAGAATCACAATATATCCTACAGCTCTGGCTAACCTATTGGATATGGGAATCTAGGAGAAAGAGCAGATCATTGTTTCCATGTGCATAGATAGTGATGAGTGATTAGTGGAATAATCGTATCATGTCAGTATTAGGCCGATTTCAAGAAAATCATTGAAAATCGGCACAGTTGCTTCCAACTCCCATTGAAGTCAATAGGAGTAAAAATTGAGTTAATTAATTTAACCTCCTAAACATCCCAATGCCCTCCAAATTGTATGGGAATGCAGCCACACATCAGGGAAACACTGTGCTCCTCCCATAAATTGGTCAAAATAGTGTACAGTGGTGTAGGAGTCAATCATAGCACACGGGTATCAATGAAAACAAAAGAACCCACATAGCACCAAGGAAAACAGCAGATGTGCTGCTTATTTTTAAAGCAATGTCATAAATTTTACAAGGAGAAATACTGCCAGGTTAAAAAAAAAAATACTCATACATGGGCCTGCTCCAAGGAACAGTTGTAGAGCTGCCAAAAATTTTGCCATGCAAGACAGCAGGTGTGCTGTTTTTTTTAGAAGAAAGGTCATAAAGTTTGCAAAGAACAAATTCTAGTGAGTGAACAGAACAGCCAAACACGGGCCTTCTCCAAGGAAAAGCTGTAGAGCTACAGCAGTTGCTTGTGCTTTAGGAAGCTTTTGTTTTGGAAAAAGGGGGAAGATGAGGAAACATATCAGAAGTAAAGCAGCAATAGCACCTTGAGGTCACAGTGTGGTCTTTAACATAAGTCTATGTGGGTAAAAATTGCCAGCATGCTAACTAATCAGTGGAATCTTTCATGGGGGTTCAGAAGTCAGGTGAAATCCATGTCTGGTCCACTTTTATAAATGTCAGGCAATTCCATATTGTCTATGGACAGACAGATGTGTCTGTCAGTTAACCCCCACCCCCCCCCCCACCCCCTAGATGTGCTGAATACCCTTTCTGATAGCACACCAGCAGCAGGGCAGGCAAGCGCCTCCAAAGAGTGTTGTACAAGCCCCGGCTACTCATCCAGCTTAGACACTCAGAAGTTAAAAGGACCAGTGCCATGTCTGAGTACATCCATGCAGGAGCTGACATACTCTTGGACTATCCTGGATAAGTGCTACCTGTGACAGTCAGTCCTACACTGCGCTGTTGCTGCAGGCAGTGACAGGCTGAAGAAACTATGCCACACCTTTTTTAGACTTCCCTTGCCTCAGGAGGTGGTGCTACTGTGGCGGCTTCCTGCTTCTTCCGCCATGGACCACAGAGCTTCAGTCCATTGCAGATGCATCCCTGTAGCCATGGGGAAATGCTGTGCTCAAGCTGCATAACAGTCTCTCCTGATAGTGTTGCATTTTGAGGTCCCTCTCCAGTGCCAAAATGCAATTTTTCATTTTGGTATTGTAGTAGGGATCAAAGAGGGTGCCACTCAGTAAAGATTTGATGTTTTATGTGGACTATGCGACGGTCCTTCTGCAAGCACAAAAGCACTCATATGCCTCGAAGAGTGGGCTCTTAGTTGCAGCATTTCCATTGCAAGCAGTTGTGCAATGCTAGTGTTCAGGTTCTGTGCTCATGGATGGTTGGAGTGGTATTTCTTTTTACGTTCCCATAAATGGAGATGGAAGACTGGCTGCTGACCTGAAACATGCTGGAATATGGGGTAGATGTCAATGTCGATAAAGGTTGTTGTGATGGTGGTGGTTCAACTTCTGCTCTCCACTTCCCACTCCTGGCTCTGAAGCCTTCAACTCAATCGTAAATTGCTGAAAAGACACCTGGGGTAAGTGTGTTACTGACACTACAGTAAACTGCCTCTCTGTGCTCAGAGGTTACTGCATCAACAGGGAGGTAGATGGAAGAATAAACAGCTACAGCAGTGGAACAGGGAGCAGAAGCAGGCTGACTCTTTGCCCTCTGGCCTAGGTGGGTTCTCCAAGGCAGCAGGTGGAAGAAGTTCATGTGACTGTTCATACACATTGTGTAGAGGTTATTTATGTTCTTGCTGCATTTTAAATGCCTACTGCAGATCTTACAGATGACTACTCTTCTGTCATCACATTTCAAAGAATGCCCAGGCTGCACAAGTTCTATGACCAAACCTAGCTCTGGGTCTGATGTTGCTGCTGCTGTGTCTAATAGTACCTGAGGGTTATGGCATTGCCCTTGTGTTTTTCTGTGACCCCCTACTCAATGCCTTGACAAGGTGCTGCCCTGCAAAGTCTGCTTTTTCCTCCTCCCTATAAGCTGCTATGATGACTCTTCCTGACTCTCCATGTTAGATCGAGTACTTCATCTTCTTCCACAAGAACAACAAGAATAAACACTGAGAAATGAAAAAAACCCATCCAGATATTGCTCTTGGACAGGTTTGAACCTCAAATTCCATTACCGCATGGCAGAAGTGCTAGCAACTAAGCCAGTACACTTCTTGTTTGTTCTCCCTTCTCCAGACACAGAGAAGAACCAAAATAAACACAAAGAGAACATACAAACTCCATGCAAATGTTAACCATAATCAGACATGAATCTAGAAACCCAGTGCTACAAGTGAACAGTGCTAGCCAGTAAGCCACCAAGCTTCTATCTTCTTTTTCCTTCTGTTTTCAGGAGAAAAAGAAAGACAGACAATTTTCTTCCCTCTCCTTCATCTTCTTCTCAATTGGAGGAGGAAGAAGAAGGAATAACAAGTGTGGTCGGTCAGTCTTTAGCACTTTTCCCTTGCAGCGCTGAAGTCGCAGTTTCAAATCTCTGTCCAAAGAAACATCTGCATGGACTATGTATGTTCTTTTTGTGTATCTCTGTCTTGTCCCTCTCCTACAGAGAAGGAAGTCCAATTGTAGTGGCTCAGTTGCTGGCACTTCTGCCTTGCAATGCTGAAGTTCTAGTTTCAAATTCGATCCAGTGCAGCAGGATGGTGTTTGTATGTTCACTTTGTATTTATTCTTCCTATACTTCTTCTCCTCTGGAGTCAAAAGCCCAAGTGTGGTGGCTCAGTTGTTAGCACTAAAATTGCAGGTTCTAATCTGATCATCTGGGTAGAGTTTTTCTGTGCAGATGTTATCCTTGATGGAATTTGAACCTAGGTCCCTCAGTACTGAAAAGTGAAAGTGCTAACCTCTGAGCCACATCTGCACACAAACATGGTTTTGCAAAAAATCAGGTCGAGATGACCCAAGCTGATTTTATCCCCCAGCCGATCACGATGAGCAACACTAACTATGATCACTCCTTATTAGGTGCCCACTGGGGATCATCTGGAAAGCACTATGAGTACTCTTCATATTCAGCCTGTACAAGGCCACACAGTTACATTAGAATGTTTAGCTTTTATTGTAATGTGATAAAGTATTTTCCAGTTTCAACAGTTTGATATTTATCCTAATTAATCATGAAAGGAACGGTATAGCAGCTGTGTTGTACAATGACCTATAATTGGGATTAGCAGTACTTGATCTCTGTGAATGTATTACAGACTGCACATCAGTTTGTGCTGAACATCATTATAAGATCAGGACTGCATTCAGCACATGGAGCTTTAATGAAATCCACACATGATTTTGTTGCAGATTTAGCTGCGGGTTTGACTCACTGCTTTGAAATGAATCAAGTCCACTGTGAAATAAAGTATGATGCTCATTTTAAAAGCCGCAACATGACTTGAGTCTGGAGTGGATTCTTTCCGCTATTAGTGAATGGGTGTTGTTAAAACTTCATTCACTAACATTGTATTGTACGTGGTGTAGAAGTGCAGTACATAGACAGGCATTCTGGCTGAAGAAATCAGAGGGTTAACACCCTGCGTGTGGCAGGAGGTAGATAAAAGAATTAGTTCCTGTCACACTCAAGGGGAAGTTTTGGCTCAGTGGAGCTAGAAGGGCTGCTAGCCTGAGTTCCAATTTGGACCAGTGAGGTCCGGTGTGGACCAGTTCTGGGAAAGTCACGCGTCCGACGGAGGGCAGGGTAGTGATGGTGGTGCTGTGGATTGTGACCCCTTAATTACGAACTTTGTTTTGCATGCTGTGTCTGCTGTGCACATATGTATTTGCTGTGTTGCTGTAGAATAAAACTGGCAGGCGCCAGATTTAGAGAAATCCCTGCTTATGGAGTGTATTTCAATATATGTGGTGCCTATTTTCCTGACATTGAGGTCAGCAATCCACAGCCAAGAAAAATCCCTTGCCACAGTAGTTGCAGAGTTTTGGTGCGGTGTCTACAACTACTGTACGATGGGTGAAAGCAGGCTTAGAAATGGTTGTTCACCTGCATGTTCAGTGTGAGAGAAAGGACTGATACGTGTAGTGTAATTAAACTAGCACTAAATGGCTGGCATTGTTACCGGAGTTAGGCGAAATACGCATGAATATGAGCATCACTTTTTGGAATGGGCTTATTCACATGGGTAATTTTTTTCGCTCACAGCAATAAGAAGGATAAAAATTGCAGCATATCCTATCTTTGGGTATTCTCTTGGTACGCAATCCATTGTTTCCAATGGTACCTTAAAAGACATTGCATGGCATTCGCATGCTGTGCGAGTGCATGCCGTGTGATGTTTCCTATTGAAATCAATAGGAAGCACCTGCGATCCTCTGACATGTGCCTAAGGATCATAATTTTACAGAAATTATGTGAGGCATTCTTGATTTAACGCCTCGCATCATCGTTGACAAGCGCGACATCGGGAGTTTCTCAGCCTGATATCGCACTCGCCCATGTGAATCTAGCCTAAGGAATATTCTCTCAGGAGTATCAAAATGGAGCCATGAAACACTTCATCCAGATTAGGGATAATGCAAGGGTATATACACATCTGGAAGATTTATTGCAAAACTTTCTGCAACTGCCCAAATCAAAATCCATGCACATGCTGCAGAAACCACCCCCGTCAGATGGATGGAAGGGATGCTCAGGAATTTCTGCAACACATCAGCTGTATGTCAATCCACTCTAAGCAGTAGAACCACAGCCTATTATACCTTTACTTAAAATAATGAACATTTTCCATGAATGTCCAAGATTTAAATAAACATTATTGTAGATACTGAAGGTGCTACAGTGGGACAACGTGATGCTTTGGGCAGTAAAGGTTATGCACCCTCGCTCTGTCACCTTCCTTAGAATTTTCTTTCTCTGTAATAAGGATTGTAAGGTTGGTTTCACATCTGCGTTAGAACCCTTCTCCGGTTCTGTTGCACGCAGCGCTTTTTCTTCCGTCCAAAAGCCAGGCAGCTCGGTGGAAAGCAGGCAGACCCCATTATAGTCAATGGGGTCACCCGGCACTGTGTAATACCTCTGGGATTCCCCTTTCTTGCTTCCCGAATGGAGCAGAAAAGCAAAATTCCTGCTACGCAGGTAAAACCACCCTAAAGTCTTTCTCAGAATTGAAATAGATCACAGGGATGACAGAGGCAGCTCAACTAAGGCAAAGTATACACTGTGCACTTACCCTAACATATACAGTTCCCAGCATACGTTACATGTTGACATTTACACGACGGAGGCCACAAAAGTATCCTTTGTTTGGTATGCGTCAGAATACCATTTTTCAAGTGTATAGGAAAGTATAGCAGTCTACACTTACCTTTACAGAGAGCCACTGCAAGAAAAACATATAACACACAATATACGTTTTTTACAATGAAAACAAAAATGAGAGCCACTTAATACAAAAACATGTAGTTTCCCCACTACATGTAGACGACAGTTCCCTTTTTCCATCTACAATTACAGTCATTTCACTAGGGTCAAATGCAGAAGCCTGGAAAGTGTACCGAGGACTGACTAACATTTATAAGATGACAAATAGTATATTTATATAGGAGTGCTGTGATCTATTTGCCAGAAGTGAAGACATAAATAACGGTGCTTATTTTGTTACAATGGCACCTGTCAAGATATGCAACGTATTTGGCATTAAGTTAACACCTTAACACCTATTTCTTGAAGTTGTTCTGTAAGCAGGAAAAACGGATCTGAGTAACTTTTGCAATGGACTAAATTTTGATGGCTAGATGACTTGCTTAGAGCATCTCCAACAGCAGGTGGCCCAAGGAGCGACATATATTGGACCTGTAACAACATCAGGCATACTCAAGATTTATTGGGCCCTTCTGCTCTGATACCACAGAACATGTATTTAAGCATTACTCTTGTTATAGATCGGTGTCAGAACACAGATAGTGCCATTGCTTGATATACCCCAATTCAGAGGCGTAACTTAAAGCTGCTGGGCCTCAATGCAAAACCTGTAACAGGGCCCCAACTATAATGCCTTATTCATAGTTCTGGGTTCCAGATATGGAGAAGAGAGGCCTTATGTGCCCCCTAAGGCTCCTGAGCCCGGGTGCAACCACATCCCCTATAGTTACACCAGTGCTCCCATTCTATTTCAGGTTCTATTGTATTGTTCATAGTTAGGAAACCAAGAACACCACTGAATGCTGTTCAGATTAGGTGATCAAGACTCCTGCACTTCTATAAATAAAGGCTAATGGATTTTATCCACTTTGACAATAGCAACGTCTTCAATTTACTTTAGCACTGAATGCTAGTTGGAAGCTCAGATCTTCACCTGAAATGCAAAAGTGAAGAGAGCCTTCAAATTTTAGTGGGATCAATTTGAATCATGAGTCACAAATCTTTTCAGTTTTTACTGGCAGACTACTGCTGCATGCAACACTGTCATTTCTTTCATAACTATAGACACTAGGATGGGATCCAACATACACCATTATAAGTCAGTGGGGTCCTTCTGCTACTGGTAGTCTTCATCTAGTGAGGTATCCCACATTACCAGCCTCTGTAATGATTTATTTACAAGTATGACGTATTGCTATCTGGGAAGTTTGAAAGCCATGACATCACCTTAAGGTTTTTGTCTTGTTCCTCAAACCAATCCTGAAAAATGTTAGCAGGCTAGCCAGGTGCATTATCCTGCTGAACAAGGCCACTGCCATACGGGTCTGCACAGTGTTTAAGTATGTGGCATGTATCACATCCACATAAATGCCAAGAGCCAAGAACAAAGAATCCCCCAGCCTCTGCTGGCTTGTCTTTTTCCCATAGTGCATCCTGGTGTCATCTCTTCCCCAAGTAAGTGACACACAAATAGCTGGCTATCCTTGTGAGAAAACATGAATCCTCAAACCAGGCCACCTGCTTCCACTGTGCCATGGTCCAGTGCTGATACTCACATGCCGATTGTAGGTGCTTTCAGCTGTAGACGACAACCACTTTGACCAGTCTGCAGCAACAGAGCTCCATACATGGCAAGCTGTAGGGCTCTTTGCATTTGAACACCTACAGTATCTATAACTAGGTAACTGCAAAAGTGGCTGTTCTGTGCTGGAAGAACTTCTTTAACTGTTTGTCTTTCCTTGAACCAGTAGTCATTGGAGATACTCTGACTTAGTCATCTAGACATTGCACTTTGTACTCTAAGAACTACCCCTTCAATGGTATTAGCTATATCTGTTACATGAGATGTGAAAATGCTGCTTTGTCACATCCTCATGATAGTGGGGCCAGCTGTACAGCTTTACAGCTATGGCCCCACTGACACTATGGCTGCAGGTGCCGCTATTCTAACATTAGTCCTGGAATATCTGGTGAAAGAAACATTCTTTTTAAATGAGTGCAAATAAAAAAATGTTAATAATTATGGGCTGGATATAACTATAAACAATATTTTTGTGGGCAACCCCATTAATTAAATTGGGTTATTTTCTACTCATACTATTACATCAACTACAGTATAGAGAATTTGCATAGTTCTCATTGTGGGAGAGTCATATTTTATGTATGCATTGCCCAGGGATCAAACCTAATTATTTATTATGTAAGTTGAATATACAAGGTTACTATAAAAGAAGTAGACATTTTTAACATCATATAAAACCAAAACTTTTAAACATTAAAGTGGAATTGAGTCAGGATAAGTTTTTGGGACTGTAGCTTTTTGTGACGTTAGCAGCACGTGGGCACTGCTGAGGAGCAAGACATTTCAGAAGACTGGTTGTTTATGCAAAGGGAAAAGTTGTGTGAGACGAGAGAACATTTGTAACTTAGTTATACAAACTTATACATAGACTTAAAAAAAAATTTAAATATTTTGGCTATATCAATGACACTTTGTTTCTATAAAGCATTGAAAGTGTTTATTTCTATCATAGTAACCCTGTATATTTTGAAAAATATTTTCATACTCAAGATGAGATCTTTTTTCTAACTGTTATGCCTGGCTTCTATCTTTTAAAATATCTTTTTGGTGATTTTAGGATGATTTTAATAGATGTGTTATGTCGATTTCCTGTCATATTCCACCTTAACCAAGAATCTTCCTAAATTGTTCAGTATGCCATTGAATTCCATACCCTGGCTTCGAATTTGCCCCGGAAAAATCAAGCTTTGGAGACTGCAATTGTGTAGAGGCTGGCAGGCAAGATCAAAGATGAAATGGCCAGGAAAATGCTTCCTGTTCCCTAAATGACATAATAACTCTATTCACTTAGGTGGATACCTGCTTCAGGGAGAGGACTCAGGAGAATGACTGTTCTGTTGCTTTGCCTACTTGGCTCCTGTCTTCAACAATCCTCTTGCATCTGTGGTAATGCCTATCACTGATGAGCCAATGCAAGTAAGCCACTCTACTTTATCATCAGAGGAAAGGCCCAGGAATCTGTCCCAGGGTTTGAGCTTTTACTACGGGTCAAGGCACATTCTGCACCTGAATTGTTCCCTCCATCTTCGCAGACCTTGAAACTCCCTTGCCTAAGCATGACAGAGGAGACCACTTTACATCTGATTTCTTCCTCAACCAAAGAATATTTCATCCTGTGATCCTTAACCCTTTCCAATCCACTGTCTGACGTTTTAAGACATTATGATTTAAGGCTGTACATCTCTGATGTTGGAAGACGTCTGTCGGGGTTCTCTTACTATATATGGCCAGCCTCACTGCTGTTGGAGCCTATCCAGTATCGCCTCATGCAGTACTGGCTTTAGCCAACAGATAGCGCCATTGTATAATGGCAGAAAAAGTGTAAGCCCCCTAGGAAAACCAGGATACAAATTGGATTGGAAAAGGTTAATGCTTCTGGAATCACCTTTACCACTTAAGGTTGCATTGACTCCAGTACTACAAAAATCTTTTTGGACTATGATTTAACCTAAAGGTTCAAATCAGAACCCCTAAACTCTTCATTTTTGAAGTCCTGGACAACAGAACAGCTAAATTGAAACTCATTCTGAGGATTTCCTTTCCCTAAATGCTTTATTTACATTTGGAAGCAGTTTCCATTGTTTTGACCATTTATCCAGTAAGGCTAAATCTTCCTCCATGTTCAAGACACCAGCAGGAGTATCAGCTCTATTGCACACTTTTGTGTCATCAGCAAACAGACAGACCTTCCCTAATAAACCTTCTCCTACATCACTTACGAACATATTAAAAATAGTAGGACCCAGAAAAGAGCATTATAGTCACCACTTTTAACTAGGTTCTTTTAACAATACACTCCGTTAGCAACACTGATATCTATATTTTAACCAATTGCGAATCCACTGGACTATCAAAGGATTAAGTCCAATTTTTAATAACTAATCTATAAGATCGTTATGTGGAACTGTATGGAAAGGCTTTACTGAAATTCAGATAGGCAGCAATATTCCCGGCATGACCTTCATCTATCACTCTTGAAACATAGTCAAAGAAATCAATGGGATTAGTTTGACATGATCTGATTTCAGTAAAGCCATGCTGTTTAGGGTCCAAGAGGTTGTTGGTTTTTAAGCTGTCAAATATCAGTTTTTTTAAGAGAGTTTCCATTAGTTTGACTACTACAGATGTTAAACTAACTGGCCTGTAGTTCCCAGCTTTTTCTCTACTGTGCTTCTTATGGATCAGTACAACACTAGGCCATTCATCAGTTATCAGGAACATCACTTGTTAGAAGGGACTGGTTAAACAAATCAGTTAAAGGTGCAGCAATCACAGATTAGAGTTCTTTAAGAAATCTGGGGTGGATCCCACCTGGACCCATTGTCTTCTTCAACATTAAACGTGCAAGTTTACCTATAACATCAGTTTCCAAAAACACTGCATCTGAGCCCTTACAACTAGAAGTACAAACAGGCCCAAATATATCATTCTGAAAACCTAATTTGTTTGACATAACATTTTAGTTGCCTATAAGATGGCTACTTTTAATAGTGTCCACTGGGCACACACTCCTGCTTTTTTTATTCCATCCAGCTATTTTTTTTAAACTCACCCATATCCTTTAAATTAGATGTCTGTGAATGGCTTCCTCATTGAAGAGGATCAGGTAAGCCTTTACACCTCTCTTGTTTAGTTGAAGGTCAGTCTGTTACATAGTTTCCTTTCTGGTTCTACCATCTGCCACCCATCCAGTCTTATCAGGCTTGCCTGGCTCTGTGTATATCACTGCACTCTTCATTGGAGAACTGGACAACTTACATGCAGGAGATCAGTCTGTTTCCACAGATGTCTTCAAGTTGTTCCCCACCTTTTCGATAGCAGTTTGATTTTGACAATGTGTTCTGTAAACAGAAGACAGAGATAATTCCAGATAATCATCCCTATGACTCCAGAAACATAATGTTCCTCAGGGTCATTTTTATCCTCTTTCATTATTAAAGGGCGAGGCCATGTCCACCTAGATTCAGGAGAACTTACTTAAAGATGAGCTTCATTCATAAATTGTTGTCTTCAGCTAAAGCGGATTTATTCTTCATGAAAAAATAGGATAGGTCTTTGAGGTCCTACAAAGACCATAGACATCCAAAGAAGATCACAACAAAAGATCATTATCTTCTTGCTCTCATCTCTGAGCTGTAAACTAGTTAAAGGGATCTACCATTTACACAAAACTTGTAGAGCTTATAACCTGGTCTGTATCAGAGAAGAGGACAAGTGGAAGACTGCCTTCAACTCCTGTAATAGATATTACAAATACCTAGTCTTCCAACATTTTGTCAATAAGATGTTTCATACCTTCTGTATCACAAAATACCTGAATAGCATCCTCATCATCTCCAAGGATCTTTCTTCTCATCAGTAGCATTTATACACTATCTACAATGCCTCCATGAAAATTCACTTCATGCAGAACTGGAGAAATCATGTTTTCAAAAGTTTGACCTTCTCTTCCTTGGGTACATTTTCTCTGTTCGAGGTTTGAAGATGAATCTATAGGAGGTTTCTACCACCATTTCCTGCCTTTAAAGGTGCTGCAGTGCTAGGATTTTGTATTTCACGAGTTACCTCTCTGTAAATACTTCTTACTGCTCTCACATGCAAAGGAGCCAGTTGTCACTCTTGGACTGAAACAGCAAATAACACTCTCAAACAACACATTGCATGTTTTTTTTTGGCTTTTCTATGTCTACTCTCACCTGGATATTCCCTAGCCTTTTTTGTAAATGGTTGTCTCTTCAGTCATAATAGGGGTTATCTTGTCTCAAAAATCATCTAATGGGAACTCTGTCTATTAGCTTTCTTCTCCAAAAAATTCTCTCCAGCAGAAAAGAATTATTATATAGATCTATTGGCTGGGCAGTTTGCATTAGAAATATGGTGACATCTGCTGGAAGGAAGTAAACATCCTGTCACTGTCTATGTTGAACACTAAAACCTGTATTACCTTACAGTCAACCGGAGGCTAAATCCTCAGCAACCTCACTGTTTCTGTTCTTCACAATTTTCGACTTCATAATCACGTACGGGCCACCTGACAAGAATCATAGGACCGATGTTCTACAACACCTCTCTAAGACATCTAACTCCTGTTTAGAAGATTAGACACATGTTATAAATGTCCATTGTTTTATAGCTCACTTGGGAGACTTTTCTAGGTTCTCCTTCTAACTGTCTAACGTTAACCACCTGCTTTGCACTGTCAGGTTTTATGCTGGGAACAGTCCTCCAGGTTGTGAGATCACAGTGATAGGTTTGCACCATGTATCTTATCACAAGATACTAAGGTTGACCTCATTAGAGATCAGATGATACAGACTTTGTAACAGCCCGCCCCACCTGTGCTCAAATCATAACTTCTTTTGAGGCACTTTCTGGTATCATATAGGCATTGCTCGTTCCCTCAGATTTCTGGATTGATATATTAACAGACTGTATTATTGATCTACCTGTGGCTCAGTGTAACTCACTAATATGGGTGGTGGAAGACATATTTTTAGAAATAGCTTATTGTACTCCCATGCATGGATTACTCTCCACTCCACAACTAGCTTACAAGTTCTTTCTAGAGATCTTTCACATTCAATGCCTTATGTGTCCTATTGTTTCTGGGGAGTTCAGTTCATTTCATTCATTTCTAAATATCTCTTGAGTGTATCCTCAAATGATCATCCCTAGATTAATGACAGTTTAAGTAGACTAATGAGTCCATGGAACAATTACTCCACTGCTATATTAATGCACTCCAGAATAAGTAGGCTAACCTCCTGGCATGGCCAGAATTCACCCATAGTAACCAAGTCTCCTCAATTTCAGGCAAGTCTGTTTTTTAAGTTGTTTGTGGACCCCAAGCTTGTCAGTCTGTGGTACTTGTGGACAATGGCGTTTGCAAGAATCTAAACTGAGTTTACATCCCCCTTTCCCTAATAGACCCTTTTGCCATAAAGTAAAAGCATTCAAGTAGTACACACAAGTTTCTAGTTTCTGGTTCACAGTTGATATCTAATACTCAAGTGGCGAACTACATTAACCTGGCAACTTTTTTTTTTCTTTTGTAAGAAGAAACATCAGTTTCATTACTATTCAGCAACGCATTGTATGTTTAAAATATATATGTCACAGTACAAAAATTGTATTCTAACACAACAAATATGTCAGCTTTCTGTTATTTTTTTGTTTATTATAAAACCCAATAAAAATTATTGAAAAGAATAAAAATACATCAGAGATTGCAAGATGCCATAATTTGGGTCTAAAAAAATCTTTGGATGAGCATCAATAGCCTGGTTGTACAATATCTTACAGAGACTGAGTTTAGTTATCAACCAAGACCCTTAGATTAAATATACCCTCCTTCAAGTTAGCATCTCATTTCAGCGGTCAGTTTTGTTTCCTAATATGCATCAATCCAGTGACCTGCAATTTTCTGTTTTTTGTTCTTCATTAACTTGTCTCTAAACCTAACATACAGTTCCAAGAAAATCACCTCTACCATATGTTTCATATAGCTGCAAATAAGATTTGCACAGGGCTAAGGACGAATCTTGTACCATTCCTCTTTGCAAATCTATTTTAGTTCATAATGTCTGGGTTGCCTTGCATGCATAGCCCTTTTCAGGTCACGCCACAGCATCTCCATAGGAATCAGGTCAAGACTGACTTAGTCATTCCAAAGCAGAAAGTTCCTTTTAAACCATTCTGTAGTTGATTTATTTGTATGCATGCTGGTGTACAGTGTTATTTTTCTCAAGAAATAGCATTGTGAATGTATATACAATAGTTCTACTATTACCTTATCTGTCTAGCATTGTGAGATATCAAAAAGATTACATGCTGCATTGCAGTTGCAACACATGTGAGGTGATGACGTCATCAGCCTGAGTGTGTAGTTGCAAAGCGCTTCTGGTTTCACGCCCTCTGCATTTATCATTCCTAGTTGTTCCTCCAGTTTTCATTTAGGGCTTCATCTGATTACTCTCCAGGGATATACAGCAGCCAGTGGGTGACTACTAGCCCAAAGTACCTTTTGAAGGTCACTAGAGAAGAATGGGAAGATTACCCTGCGTTTCAGTTTACACAGCACTAGAACCATTGCAGTCCCAATGCTCCAAATATGCTTACCTAGCAAATTTAAAACAGCTATTTAAAAAAAATTGTATTTACGAAAACCAGTTTGACTAAGAAAGGAGCAGGTAGACCTTTTAAACAACAATATTTTAGATACATTTCCTTTCACTTATGTGACTTATTTTGCACATTAAGTCATCTGCTACATGTCGTTTCCCTTTATATTTCATCACAAAATCAATGTAATATGCAAGCATTGATCTATTCCGTTGGCCCCCTTTTTTTCCCAGAGCCTGCCTAATGTTTCCCAGTGGCAAATCATAAAAATGACAAATAATAGCTTTATTTAATGTAGAACTATTGATACATAAAGGATAATTGCAATACATTGACATTGCCATAGTCTGTGTTTAGCAAGAATTTGTCCTTTAGTACTCTTTTTACAAATGTGTAGGAATCCCTGCCATTCTAACCAGCTGCAGGCTATAGCACAGACAATTTAGATGTATTAATGGCAAATATAAGGGCTCATAATTTACACAGGAGCCAAAACAACTTAGCATTAGCATGATGAACATCTCCATTACTACGCAGCAAGAGTCTTTTTCTTATTTCTGCAGCATTTTCTGTTAAATTGATATTCCTACAGAACATAATAACGTGCGAGATTTTAAATTCTTGCATGGAGTAAATACATGAATCTGTACATGCTATGAATGAAATGGATCATGTTCATGAGCTTAAAGATAAACCCTTACCCCCCAGTACCAAGACAGAATGTGGTGCCCTCCTCTATGTTCATCCTGCCACAAAGCGGTCTTTTACTGGGGCCTTTTTCATGGTGTTCCAGCATGCCTACATTGCTTTTTAGACTGTTTAACCCCTTAAAGGGGTTGTCCCGCGAAAGCAAGTGGGGGTATACACTTCTGTATGGCCATATTAATGCACTTTGTAATATACATCGTGCATTAATTATGAGCCATACAGAAGTTATTCACTTACCTGCTCCGTTGCTAGCGTCCTCGTCTCCATGGTGCCGTCTAATTTCGCTGGCGGCTTGCTTTTTTAGACGCGCTTGCGCAGTCCGGTCTTCTGCTCTGAGCACGAGCCACTTCAGTGTGCTCGCCGCTACAGCTCTTCTGCGCATGCGCAGACGAGCTGTATCTTCTCGGGAGCGCGCTGGAGCGGCCATTCTGCTACCATCCTCTGTTAGAGGAAGGTGCAGAAACTGGAGCCGTCCAGCCGAGAAGCCCAGCCCAGCAGCCCAGCCCAGCAGCCCAGCCGAGCCGCCCAGCCCAGCCGCCCAGGTAAGTGATGGGTGACGGACTGACGGGGGTGACGCGTGACTGACTGCCGCTGTGGCCCCGGAGCCTACCGCTGGGCCCCGGAGCCTACCGCTGGGCCCCAGGGCCTACCGCTGGGCCCCGGAGCCTACCTCTGGGGAGCCGGGGCCTACCGCTGGGCCCCAGAGCCTACCGCTGGGCCCCGGGGCCTACCGCTGGGGAGCCGGGGCCTACCGCGGGGAAGCCGGGGGCTAGCGCGGGGAAGCCGGGGGCTAGCGCGGGGAGCCGGGGGCTAGCACCAGTTACCTGCTGCCTGGCGGTGGGTGACTGGTCGGCCACGTTCAATCCCGGGGTCCGGTCGGCAGCTGCGCGGCGTCTGGTTGTCAGGGAGACACAGCTGGTAGCATCTCGAGAGCGCGCACGTCGGGCTACAGCAAGTGACGGGTAAAGAGCCGGCGGCCATCTTGGGGAAACTTTTTATAAGTTGCTGAAACGCTGGAACTGTAAGTACAAACCAGCTAGAAAAGTCATTTACAGGGGGGCTTAGTAATGTATGCTTAATTAGGGGGACTGGGCAAAAAAAAAATTTTACTGCTTCCTCGAGACAACCCCTTTAAGGACTAAGCACGGTAAATATACCATGTTTGGTCCTGGGCTTTAATCCCGGCCGATATAAAAAATATGGCGCGGCATTAAAGTCTCTGCTCCTGCAATCAGGCTGAAGCAGGTCAGCTTCTTAGCTGTTAGTCACAGCAATAAACCCAGAGGAGAAGAGAGAAATGTTTTTTTACCAGCTTTTGCCTTCTCCTTTCCTGGGTACATGAACTTAGAAGTGAAAGTGAAAGTGTTTTTTTTTTTTACTATGCGAGCAAGTGATCACGTGACCACCGGGTGCCCCTGTTACAGCAGAGCTTCAGGGTCCTTACAGACCCTGATCAGCTCTGCCAGTGACTATTGTCAGTACATGAGGATGTTTTTTTCCTGTAACTCGGGCTCCTTCGGATGCCCCAGCTAAAGTGCAAAAGTGTGAAATAAAAAAAGACCATGTGCATGTGAATGATCCCCAGATGTCAGAGGGGATATGGATGGTTAAAAAAATAGCTATAAAAATAAGTAAAAAAATTACAGAATAAAATAAAAGTATATACATAACCCCTTAGTGACCACTGATACACCTTTTGATGGCCTGCATCGTGGTCTATGTATGAACAGAGATCGCGCCACAATCCCTCTTCATGCAATGCAGCCAACACCAGGTGGCAATAGCTCTGATCAGCGGCGTGGCTGATCGGAACTGTTAACCCTTTAAATGCTGACAGTGGCATTTAAATCCAACCGATGTTCAGGGGTCAGGCATGGGCCCCCGCGATGAAATCGCAGGGAGCCTTACAGGTGTCATGGCAGCCGGGGGCCTTCTGAAAGGCCCCAGGGATGTCGTGGCAGAATGCCTATCAAGCCATCCCTGTGACTATGGCATTACATCATACTGTAGCAGCCATCAAGGCATCGCATGTTGTTGTCCCCTCTGGGGGACTAAAAAGTAAAGGACAAAATAAGATCAATAAAGTTTTACTAATTATTTAAAAGAACAGTAGTAAAAGTCCGATCTATCAAAGTAATGCATTATTTACCCCGCACGATGAATGACGCCAGAAAAAAAATTAAAGAACACCAGATGTGCTCTTTTTTGGTCACATTGTCTCTAAGAAAAAATTCAATAAAAAGCAATCAAAACATCATATTTATTCCAATGCAACGCAAACTACAGGACATCCTGCAAAAAATAAGCCCTCGCACAACTAGGTCGACGGAAAAATAAAACAGGTAGATGATGGCAGAAAATAATTTTTTTTTAAATTAAATATCTTTGAAAAAAAAATACAAGTAGTACAGCAACTAAAACTTCATAAGTTTGGTATCGTATTAATCATACTGACCCATAGAATAAAGTTATTTTGTAGTTTTTGTTGCAGTTTGTGTGCCATAGAAACAAGATGCACTGAAAGATGGCAGAATTTAATTTTTTTCTATTTCTCTCCACTTAGAATTTTTAAAACGTTTTTCAGTCCATTTTATGGCACATTAAATAGCACCATTCAAAAATACAACTCGTCCCGCAAAAAACAAGCCGTCATACAGCGACATCAATGGATAAATAAAGGAGTTACGATTTTTTAAAAGGGGCGGAGAAAAAAAAACAAAAATGGAAAATCAAAAAAAATGTGGTCACTAGGGGATAAAGAAGAAAATGACCCACCGCCAATGCCAACCAAAACCGTCGCCATATGCACACTGTGATCCAAAACTGTACATATTATATATCAAAAAATCCAAAACAAAGTGAGGAACCCATTACCATACCTTAGTTTAGAATAAATATACTGCTGAAGGAAAAAAATATGGCAGTAAAACTACTACATGGGTAAAATCCCTAAAAAGTGTCTGGTCCTTTGGGGGTTAACACACACTGTATATCAGTAATCTAAACACTAAATGCTGTTCTTATTAGCCAGCATGCAGCATGCAATGTCTATTTACCAATGCACAGTGGGCATTGCGTAGTGGCACGTCCATATTGGAAGACCTAAGTACCCCAGGAAAAGCCAAATCCATAACAGTATGCATAAAGAGAAGGGCACAAGGTAATATAACTCCCCCCTCTGCTTCCTGGACAAATTTTGATTTGATTTAACAAATGAGATTATTTTGTATTCACATGTCACATAATGTAGGTAGTGAAGTTGGTGAAATCACATACATGTCCACTTTAGGTGATTAGTAAAAACATTTGTCTTGTTTCTGACAACCTTCTTTCTATTCTCCCTCTGTTAGCTAATGTCACGAGTACTCCATGACGTCAAGGTGATTCCATGTAAAGAATAAACAATATAAATGTCTAATCTTTCATTCAGGGCGCGGTCACACGAGCGTAGGCGTATAAACGTTCGCACGTGCGCAGCGTTTAATCGCCGGAAAGAACGTTTTTCGGCGATCATGACCAGAGCTAGAAAGCATATTTTCGTATTTTCCTACTTTGCAAACTATCTTTTCGGCCATCAAATATGCGTTGGCGCGTATTTCGGTCGCGTATGTTCCGTTTTTTTTCGGGTTGCCTTTTTTACGCGCTGTAAAATCGCCCGTGTGAACGAATAAATTGCAAACCAGCGCCTTAGATGGTCACGTTTATACGATTGGGAGCAAAAACGTGCCGTTTATGCTCTCGTGTGACCGAACCCTCAGACTGCCTCCTCTGCAGCCTGAGCCAATGATAAGACAAGAGGTGTGTCCCAGACTATGTCAGATTAGTCACTGTAGCTACATTATAGTCACAGAGAGCAACCCTGTCCTAATAGTGCTGAGCTAAAAAACATCCAAAAACCAGATTTGAGGAAAAATAAATAGTAGGTAATTATCCCTCATAAGTACTGACATACATATCACTTTTGAGCTCCTGATTGGAGGATCACTTTAAGTGTTGTCATGAAGACTTTGTATGGATTCCAATCAAAAATACATATATATGCCCACACAAGCCAGGTTGTATGTACCTTTTTTTTGCATTTGGTACAGTGTTCAGCCTATTTCCACCCTCTATTTGATCCAGAAGAAGGCAAAAACCCCAAGAGGCAGAAGCGAATTAGCCCATTTGGGGGAAAATTCATTCCCAACTTCAGACCTAATAATGACATTACTGAATGGCTGTGATTGGCTCATCGAGCGCCGGCTGTGATTGGCTGCTGGTGCTCAATTAGCTCGCTTTGCTGGAGACGGGGTACTCTAAGCCCCGTCATCAGAAAGAAGCTAAGATGGCAGATGGGGAGGACACTGCAGTTTGCCGCAGCGCTGCCGGAGACCATCGCGAGGCATCGGGACGCCACAGACCAGGTGACTATAAGGCCCCGCCCCCTCCAAAAATAAGACACTGTGCCTTTTTTGGGGGCAAAAAATAATATAAGACAGTGTCTTATTTTAGGGGAAACATTGTAATTGGGATCCACACAAGATCTTCATGACAGAACCAGACCAATATGAGAACGTGAACTGTTATCAAGAAAATGTTGTCTTAGTCTACCATTAGTAAAATATTACAACACAGTCTTCACACTGTTAAGGTTCTTCTGTTTAGGCTTATTCATATGAGGCAAGAATCATAGAATGGTTGAGTTGGAAGGGACCTCCAGGGTCATCGGGTCCAACCCCCTGCTCAGTGCAGGATTCACAGAAGAAATAGTTAAAAATGATGCAAAATTTGAAAACTAGACAAAGTGTTTTCTTTTCTCCTTACATACATTAGAAAAGTCTTTATATTTCCAAGTTGTTTAATCTGTCATCTATTTGATCTGTTTGGGCATTATACAAATTATTTGGAAGGTAACTGAGTCAAATGAAATGGTCCAGCTTGAGCAATACTTGCCTTGTCGTCACAAAGCCTAGAATATCAGTAGAATTAGTTAAGTTGTGAGATCCCTTTTCTGTTAAGCATCCAATATTTGAAATAGTAAATTGTTTCTTTGGTAGTATGGGTGAAAATATAGCCATTTCATGCACAATTTTGCCGTAGCAGATGGAAAGATGAATATCCCACACATAATTAGGCTGGCAAGAGTTCCCCCTCAGTGATTATAAAATGCCAATTCCGTGCTCTCATTATGCAATATAGTCACAGGTACACACAGCTTTAGGAACGTACTCCAGTGTTCCCCATTCCACAGCGAAGCTACGCACTGGTACTTTAAACATAAGAAAATTCCAATTTCTCCTCTTCAATTTTCTGCACTGCTGCGTTCTAGTGATTTCAGCCAGGGGGGAAGATCAGTAACTTTGTTTTTCAAGAGAGAAAATAGAAATAGTTTAATTTTTTTCTTTTAACGCTTTCCTCACTGTAGAACGTTTGGCTATTATCATGTATCAACTATCTATCACTTTATAAAGTAGCAATATATACTTCGCGTTCAGCTGCCGCCTCAGCTACAGTCTGTTTCTACTCTTTTTTTTTAACCTTGCTCAAATCGACACATTTGGGAACATGACTTGTAATGAGCACACAAGCGTCATTCTACACAGCCTCAAAGGAGCTTGTGCCGTATGAATGCAAAAGCCATCTGAAGCCTCAGTCTGCTGCTTGCAATTCTGCACCAGAGAGCCTTTTGTACCTGTAAATTAGTTATGCTGAAAGAATGGAGACTGCTAAGCATCATGAAGGGAGGCTTTCAGCACTTTACTGTAATGCTTTAACATTTCAAGTCATCAAGTAGCATGCTGGACACTAGAGATGAGCGAGCATACTCGCTAAGGACAATTACTCGATCGAGCATTATCCTTAGCGAGTACCTGCCCACTCGGAAGAAAAGGTTCGGCTGCCGGCGGGGAGGGAAAGCGGGGAGGAACGGAGGGGAGATCTCCCTCTCTCCCCCCGCTCCCCCCTGCTCACTGCCGCAACTCACCTGTCACCCGCGCCAGCAGTCGAATCTTTTCTTCCGAGCGGGCAGGTACTCGCTAAGGACAATGCTCGATCTAGTAATTGTCCTTAGCAAGTATGCTCGCTCATCTCTACTGGACACAAAACATAGTGTACAGCCAAAAAAATATAATTGGGGTGTCAAGGCACCCTTAAGGCTCATTTACACGCAACGATTGTTGCTCAAAATTCATTCAAATGAGCGAAAGTGAGCGATAATCGTTACATGTAAACGCAAAGCCACTATTCGTTCACTTGTCGTTGGTCGCTGAGTTTCAGCCTGCATAAAAATAGTCATTAGTTTGTTTGCTTGTCGTTAGGTTTAAACAGCAGTTGTTCAGTCCTTCAAGTAAGGGGTGATTGTTTGCCTAGGAAAACAAAATGACTCAATCCACATACTGCCACAGTAGACAATGGCTTTTCCTTTGCACTAATTAAAAATTGCCTACCTAGAGATTCTTCGCATATACACACGCTGAACTGAACAACAGTCCACTTATCTTTACATACTCGTATAGACACTACAAAATGACCCTGCAAACAAGGGAAATAGTGGAGGAATTCAAACGATTATCATTTGAAAGCAAACAAGTTGTTGAGTCATTAATTCATTCAAAGGACAATTGTTGCGTGTAAATGAGCCTTTATAGAGTACACAAGGTATACTGACATGACAATATAAAGTGCTGGCAAACAGAGATGAAGTATAGTTATGCAACACACACAAGTTTGTGTTGCAAGGAGTTAAATGTAGCTGTATATTGCTAATTAGAGGAGCCGTCAGCATTTTATGTAAAGTATCTATTGTACATTCTCATTGTTTTACTTAAATAATTATTTGCATTTAATGAATTCTTTTAAGACACAGGCTCCTTTTACACGGAAAGACTTTTGGGTGCTTAAGCACTTGACAGTCACCCATTGATGATCACCCCTGTGCTTTCATGCAGGAGTAATAATCGCTTAGTGAATAGAGGCTGAGCACACCAGAGATCTCTTGCAGCCACCTGCCTCCATTTAGAGTAAACAGGCAGTCATTTAAACAGGTAGTCTTCTGCTTGTCAGCAGGTTTTTATGCCTGTATAAACTGAATGAGAAACGATAAGCGAATGAATTTTCGTTCAACGTTCAGTTGCTTACAAAGACATACAAAGGGTGCCAAGTGGCGTTGCTCCTGCATATGGTAATCTGCCTCTGCATTCTGCTGGGATGTGGTGTTTGTACCTGCCTTTGTATATCTTTTTATTAGTGTATAGGTAAATATGGCCGCTGGCCTTGATATTAGAGTTGACTTTTTCCTTTGCAGTAATATGTTTGCAAATGTTAGTGTAGGACTCACAAAATAACGAGGACCCTTGTTGTGGGGTTGCAAGCTTACGTATTTAGGCCAAAATATTAACTAATACCTCATATTTATCAGTATTTATTGCTTTTTTTGGCAGTAAGCATTCTAGCTTTAGATGATTGATGGGCCTGGGGTGTCAGTCCAGTGTGAGTACTTTGAGATTCAGGGTAACCCACCAGGCTGAATCACGTGTGGTGTAATTAATAAGTTGTAAGCCTGCATAGTGCACTACACATATGATTGGAACTTGGCACTTTCTGTATGCTTCTTTTATGTGAAAGTATAATAATAATCAGCTACTCCCCCCCCCCCCCCCCTATATGTGGTAGGTGTGTGAGTGGCTGTTCATCAGTATCTTGCACTTGTGCCCAGTCAAACTCTCCCCAAATCTTCTAGCTGTGAATTTATTACCATTGCCATTTCCAGAGAGACCTCAATGGATTTCATTAGGGATCTACTGAATTCTGAAGGAACTGAGTGGTAGTCGACAACTTTAGAAGAATGCCACCTTTGTGTTTTTCCTTCCAAAAACTAAGATCTTAGCCAAACTGTTTATTGACAGTATTGTTTAATTGCATAGGTTAAAATTCACTTGTCTTACTATCAGCAGCTGAGTAGCCAAATGGAAAGAGTAAATCAAAGTTTAGAATAGTACTTGCGTTGTTTTGTTTCTGATAGACAGGAGGATTAAGCATTTTTCTTGTCTTTGGCGAGTTCTCACTAAATACATGTCCCGCTGAATCAGCAGGTACTTTTTCTGCAGTTATAGTCTTCAACCTTTAGTCTTTAAAAATCACTGATGTTTTTCATAACTTCCTGCTCAAGGAACACCTCCCTCTGATCTATGACAGAGTTCTTCTTCCACCACTTATGCTTGATGGTGAATTGCAATTTGAGATTCAAAGAATTTTAGACTCCCTTTGAGTTTGGAGTTCTTTAAAATATTTAGTGCATTGGTGGGGTTATGGAGCAGAGGAGAGAACGTGGGCTCCGGCAGCAGATGTCAATGCCAATTATCTGGTTGAGAGGTTTCGTGAATAGAATCCTTTAAAGCCTGGTCACAAGTGTCCTGAAGCCCCTCCTCGGAGCATGTTACTGTCACAGAGCCAACAGTGTTGTAGATTACTGGGGCTGGTTTGGGATGATGTCTCAACATCAACCCCACATTCACAGTGTAATTTAGCATTGGATACTGATAGATTAACATCTCCCTTTGATTCCAGCACTGATCGATTGGCCGGACTGTTTGTCAGTCCAGTCAGCCTATCAGTTTCACTGTGAGGGTATTTTAACTGGCTCATTTGTGCAGAAAATTCCAGTTATATGTCTCGTTTTCTCGCTAGCATTCTGTGGACCTCTGGTTATTGGTCCTGTGCTCAATGGTTCAGTATTCAGAAATGTATTACTCTGTTTCCCTGTATTTCGTGCCTAGCACTCTATGGCTTGGCATTCCATGGTTAGTGTTGCTTGTTCATCTCAGACCTGGACTTAGCTTTTCCTCTGCTTTAGGGTTGTCCTTCTCAGGGCAAGTACTCCTCTTAAGTGGCAAGTCCAGTTTGGGCGATTCAGGAGATACCTTGTCACAGTTTCTTGTTGTTGTCCATTCTAGCCTCTAATGTTTGATCATGTGTATCCAACTAATCTGTCTTCTGCTCTAACTCTGTGTTTAGCTCCAAAATTAATCATCTTCAGTTGCACCGACAAGTCTACTTATTCTTGACACATATGGACAGTAATTTTTATTGATTATCAGATTGAGACCCATCTATAGTAATGAACACTGTAATGTGATAAATTACTAGTGCAAGTCATATACCTTATTACAACCATTATTATCATCCACAATCAGCAATCAGTTTTCCCGATCTATTGTCATATTCATAATTATCTTGTAAGATGACATTTAGCAGAATCTCTTTTCGATGACCACCCTAAATTGCATTGAAAAATTAATTTAGAGAGAGATGATTCTCAAAGTAAATGGCCGGTATATATATAAAATACGATGGAACTGAAAATGTATCTTATAAAATCTGGTCTAGAGAAAGGACCGGTCTTCAGCAGAAGTTGTAGTAAATCATACATTATGCATTTCTTGTTCCGTATTTTAATTTAATAGCACAAAACAATAGAGATTGGATGACTCCGATATGAAATGACTGTAACAAAAAGTGTTGATATTGCAGCAGTTTCCTTTACTGTAGTTGGGGTGTGGCCAGTAGTCTGCAATTTGCTGTTAAATTCTATTAATTAGAATAATAATCACCATCATATTATTGTCAATTGTTCATGACTTTCCAGAGAGAGGAAATAATCTAATGTTCTTTGTTTTCCTCAAATACCACTATGAAAGCATTGCAGACCACTGGAAACTGCTAACAAATGAAATCCTGCAAAGCATTTGGTTAATTTGTTTCAAGGGAAATCAAAACACTTTAATGTAATATCTCCTAATTGGTCCGGCAGCACTAATGCACTAACCGTTGATTGTAAATAAAAATAGAAAATATAGAGTAGCTGCAAATGGCTTTGTTTGGGCTGGCAGATGTGAATTACCTTGCTTACTTGGGCTATTTTATCTATTTCCCTCTTGTATACGCAGGCACAGGACTTTCTACTACTTTGATGCTTCCATTATGTTTATCTGCATTCCTAGACTTGATTGTATTCCTCCTGTGCCTCTTGTTATTTTTCTCCTGTTAGTCTACTAAAACCCATTTTGGCATTTCGGCAACATATGCTAAGCACTGACTTTTGTTTCCTACAACGTCTTTTTCATCTCTTTGTTTACTACACCAATCATATTCCATTTTTTACAGACATTTGAAATAAAAGAAATGCAAAGTGGCAAGTATAAGAGCCAAAGCACAGCGCAGAAATCTCATGTATTGTTAATTTCAAGAAACACACAGATTTTCTTAGAGACCGTTTAGACGAGCTGATTTATCGTTTGAGTGAGCGAATGATGTCAGAGCTCACCTGGGCAGCCTGTTTATACCGGCAGATACATCGTTGACTCGTTCAAATGGGCAGTCATTTAGTCGTTCACATTCACTGTATGAGTGAATGAGAATGACTGAACGAGCGCTACTTAAACTGAGCGACAAGTGAACAAGCCAACAATACTTTTAATATTTTTAGGCCTGCAAAAAATGAACGACGGACAAAAAGGGAACGGTTATCCTTCGTTATTCGATCTTTGGCGTGCGTTTAGACTGAATGAACATCACTCACTTTCACTCGTTTTAATGATTTTTTTGAATGATTTCACTGTGCAACACAATTTTTGTAACTGATAAGCAAATAGGTGGCTTATAGTAACTTTAGTGCGCTGAATTCAAATATGATATCCATTTTTTCTGCCATGTAAGGGTTTTTTTTAGTTATGGGGAATAATGTAATCCAATTGCTGTTGTACTTTATTTTTTGGAAATATGCCTATACAGTTTATCCAGCAGGCTCGCCATTAACTTTGCTTAATAAAAAGAACAAAAGTGATTGCGCAACTATTTCGCAATCACCGTTACACGTCACGCGCTGGCTGAACAATATAAGGGTAGGTTTATGTAACATATAGGGTATGGTTCCACGTGGCAGAAACACTGCGGATCATCCATCAGTAAGTTCTAATTAATGAACTAGGTTTTTACAGGTTGTTGGTTAGACTAAATAAAAGACTCAAAATCATAAAACTAAAATACATGTTTGGTATTGCTGCATCAATAAAAGTATGATCTATCAAAGTAACGCATTACTTACCCCGCACGGTGAACGTAGTCCGAAAAAAAAGAACGCCAGAAATACGCTTTTTTGGTCATTCTTGCAGTAAAAAGCAATCAAAAAGTTATATGTATTCCAAAATGGTACACAAACTACAGGACGTCCCCAAGAAATGAGCCCTTGCATAACTATGTGGACAGAAAAATAAAAAACTTATTGCACAAGATGGTGACAGAAAATAATTTAAAAAAAATTAAATGTCTTTGAAAAAAAAATAAAATGACATGAAAAAGATATCATGTCATTTTTGTTGCAGTTTGTGGGCCGTAGAAAAAAACTCACTTTAAAGATGGCAGAATTTCAAATTTGTTTCTTAATTTTACTCCACTTAGAACATTTAAATAAAAAATACAACTCGTCCTGCAAAAAACAAGCCCTCATACAGCGACATCAATGGATAAATAAAGGAGCTACGATGTTTTTCAAATGAAAAAAAAAAGCTTGGGCAATAAGAGGTTAAATAACTTGAAAATGAGACGTGCTGTTATTATTCAGGTTTACCCGTGTAATCAGCAGGTTTTAATTTTACAGAAACATATCTTACTTTCGGTTATGGAAATTTAAAAAAAATTTATTGTACTATGCAATCGTTCAATCTAAAATGGCCCTCCGGCCTCTTTCACATGAGTGTTTGGGACAAAACGGGACAAAACCCCGATCAAGTCGCGGCTACAATTTGTGTTTTCTTGTCCATTCAAACACGCGGTCGCTGCGTATATAAGCCCTCGGTAGGCATAAATCAATAACATGGCTTATAAAGGTATACTAGAGCAAGCCATAATCTTTCCCAGCGTAGTTAAAGTCGCCCCCCTCTTTTCTTTTTTTGCAGCTCCCATAGGAGCCTATGGGAGCCGCCAGCGCATATCAGCCAAAATATAGGGCAAGACCTATCTTTTCCATCTGTAAATAAAATCAGTCGCTGTTTCTGGTCACCGATGTCCTATTATTTCTGGCGTGACGTTTTTACATGGCTAAAATTCCCCCATTTGAATAAATACATTGGAAACCAATGCATCGGACATTTTTTTATCGCCACTAAATTAGCTGCGTAAAAACGCTTGAGTGAATCAGGCCTTAGGGATAGTGTCTGGCCATAGCGTGTCTATTCTATTTATTGGCGATTCCCTATAAAGTTTTTTTTAGAAAAATAAACAACTGATTACTATTATGTTAAAGACTAGAGATGAGCGAGTATACTCGCTAAAGGCAATTGCTCGAGCGAGCATTGCCTTTAGCGAGTACCTGCCCTCTCGAAACTGAAGGTTCGGGGTCCGGCGGCGGGCAGGGAGCTGCGGGGGAGAGCGGGGAGGAACGGAGGGGAGATCTTTCTCTCCCTCTCTCCCCCCCGCTCCCTCCTACTGACTGCCGCTACTCACCGCTCCCCCACGTCGGCACCCGAACCTTCAGTCTCGAGCGGACAGGTACTCGCTAAAGGCAATGCTCGCTCAAGCAATTGCCTTTAATGAGTATACTCGCTCATCTCTATTGAAGACCTCAGTGCTATATTACACAACTATACACAGTAATTGTAACACCAGAAATTGACAAAAAAATCTACTGATTTAAAGGGGTTTTCTGTCATAATTAAAAAATTGGGCCAAGGCAGAGAAAACAACTTAAAATAATAGATAACCCATTACTCACTTGATTAAACCTCCACCATTACAGCACCACTGCTCTGGTGCTGGCAGGCTATGCTGGACGATGATAGCCCCAGCTGCCCAAATCACTGCAATCAATTAAAGGCCTCAGAGGTCACGTGGGTAATTAGGAATGTTATTGCTGCAGGAAGGGCATTGCTGCAGCAGGTGAGTTAGGGGTCTTTTAGGCTACTCACAAATGTGTTCAAAAATGATGCCCAAAATCGCAGGCTTTTTTACCAAAATTTTGAGCAGCGTTTTTGAACACGTCACAGCATTTGACAGCGCTTTTTAATGCACCTGATCATTGTGATAAGTGATGAGGTGTGGTAAAAAGAAAAAAAACATGCAAAAATAGAACAGACAGCACTCGAAAACCACAGCTTTAGAACCGCCGTGTTCGAGTACAGGTCTGTGAAGCCCCATAGAAATCAATGGGAGTATTGTACCGCGATTCGCATGGCTCTCGAGACGCTGCGCTAATCACGGTAAAAAACGTTGGAGAGTGGGCTTATAATTTTATACCATTTTTCTCCCCTTGGTTCAGTTTGATGCATTATTGACAAACATGCCACATTAAATTCTCCTACAAACAGTGAGAACGGGAAGAGTCACAGTCAAACTATTAACAGTAATTGTAATACCACAAATACCGCATCAGATTTACTTGGGTTTATATATTCTCAACATAGTCAGTTAATCAGACAACATGACTAATGAAAATACACAGACCCTACCAAATAAACAAGCTCTACAGTGGAGAACACAGAAACTCCTATCACAGTTAGTGATGCTGATCACACAGCTCCTGTCATACAGTTATAATAGAGGAGATCACAGCTCATCCTCCTGACTGTATACTTATTGTCTGTAGCTTATTTAGGTTAATACAGAATGTAAAGGCTGTGTTTTTTCTCCAAAAGAAATGGTACAGTGTCTAGCTGTTCATGAAATGTAGCACAGAATAGTGAAAGTAAATGCAGAAATCTCAAAACCAAGATAGTGCCTGAAAAGCATCAGACAAGCAGCTGCACTGCATTGAAGTGACTGAAGCATACGTAGGAGGCATCAAGAGTGTGACAGGCAATCAGGTGATGAATGCAGGGATTGAAAAATGTTTTGCTGGAGTGGCTCTTCAAAGGGGTGGTCCAGTTATAAACCACTGATGACGTATCAGCATGATAGTCCATCAGTAACAGATCACCAACCGGCCGCCACTCAGTAACCCTGCCAGTCAGCTGTTTTAGTGGGTCAGTATGTTCATACAATTTGCTGGTTTCTCCAGGAAGCAGACAGCTCCATTCTCAATGCAGTGGTCAAACTTTGTATTGCATGCCAAGTTCCCATTTGCTTCAATGTAAACTAGGCTTTCAATACCAAGAGAATGGAGCTGTCTGCTTACTGCAGAAATCAGCTCACTGCACAAGCAAATAAGCCCAGTGAACAGCTAAGTGGCAAGGGTCCTTAGCAACAAACCCCTCTCAATCTACTATTGATGACCTATCCTGCTAATAGACCATCAATAGTTTACAGCTGGACAACCCCTTTAATTTTTCCTGTAGTGACATGACAGTGAAAATTATCTTAATTGATTGGGACAATAGAAACATATAAAATGGTGGTAGAAAAAGACTACATTGTCCATTTAGTGTGACCTTTCCTTGATATTCCTCTCTTTGGACAGATGTATACTTATCCCAGACATGCTTGAATTCATTTATTGTTTTCCGATCACATCTACTGGATGTTTGTTCCAAGTAAATACTAGTCTTTCAGGAAATATTTTCTGACAATATACTTTGACGTTACATAAATATACGCTCATGATATATTTTATGAATTACTAGAATTAAATGATTGGTAAAACTAAATACATTTTAAGGGTTTTCACTGCAAATCTAGTTTCTTTAACCCCTGCAGAGGGGCCTCTTTCTGCTCTAGATTATTGAGGGGAACTCCATAATTGTCCATATTTCTATTTAGACAATATCAGACATCACCTTCAAGGTAACTTACTTAATTATACCCCTGGAATTTAGTACATCAGAAGTATGGTTGGTCGGTATAAATTATACAACTCTGATCATTTTTTTGAACAATATTTTTATATTTTCAGCAGTAATTTAAATATACAAAAAGGTGAATTTGGAAAGAAAAAAAACATGAATAATGGTTATTAAAATAGGGGGCAGGGGAGTTTTCTCATATACCATACCCTATCCTATCAACGGTAACTGAACAGCTGAGTAAGAATCAAAAGTAGTATTTATTTCCATATGTTAACCTTTTCCAACCCACTGTCTGACGTCTAAAGACATTCTGATTGAAGGCTGTACAGCTCTGATGTCGGAAGACATCCGGCAGGGTATTCTTACTGTATATTACTGGACGCTCTGTTGTCAGAGGCCTTTCAGCATGTCACATACCGCAGTACTGGCTCTAGCCAGCAGATGGCGCCATTGTATAATGACAGTGTTGTGGAATTCAATGTTCCGTCAATATGCTGTGAGGCTCCAAATCAGAGGTGGTTATGGCGGCCGCCGTGAGAAAGCAATGAAACACAGAGATCAGGCCTGTGTCTAGAAGCAATCTGTGTTTTTTCTGTACATTGTCATTTCTTATACAAAAAATAGGAGTATCAGTAGGCGTATCAGTAGGCGTATCAGTAGGCGTATCAGTAGGCGTATCAGTGCAAAGGCTAGTGTTACAAAGTTCAATCTGTTATACTGAGGTCAAAGTACTAAGGTGGTGAATAATTGCGTTTTCTCAATAAACATGGCTTCTTTTGTTGGAATGTAGACTGACTGTCTAGTACCTTGATTCTTTATCACAATCTACATTTTAATCACATGCCCTAGACAGCAGTTAATGATCGAAGCATTCCATTATCCTTTGATCATTGTAACGAGATTAACAAGATCTTGGAGACATGATGGACATTTAAGATTACACCTCTACTTAATGTAATTAAGTACTAACCTAAATGTACAAGCATTTATCAGAGCTTTTCATGGGACACAGAATAGAGTGTACAATTTAGGCCTAAAGCCTCCGGAAACGTATATCAAAGATACATACATATATAAATTAATATGTTCATAACCCTCACAATCCCCCATTTGAAACAGTCCATCTTGAAAACAGCCTTTGTTGTGGTACTATCAAGGGTGCTAAGCCACCCCTGCCGGTCTTTCTATCCTCTTCGCCGGATCCCCACTGTTGTTGCTCTTTTACTCTTTTGACTGTTTTAACGATATCGTAGAGGGAGCGATTCCAGATAATTTGCTTGTCTCCGTATCCCACAGAATGTCCATAAGTTGCAAACACCTCTAGTTTGACGGCAGTACTGGTTGTGAGCAGCACTTGATACGGGCCGTCAAACCTTGGTTCCAATGTCCTCCTCACGTGTCTCTTTGTCACTACCCAATCTCCAGGCTGCAGATCATGCGTTCCTTCAAGAGAATTTGGATCTGGAATTGAAGAAAACACTTGATTGTGTGTTGCCTTTAGGCGTGCATTTAAGGACATAACATAGTCAGTTAGAGTACCATACTGGGCCTGCAGTACCTGTGGAAAGTACAGACCCAACCTGGGTGCACACCCAAACAAGATTTCATATGGTGATAATCCTGTTTTTCTGTTAGGCACATATCTGACTGAGAAAAGGGCCAATGGGAGGCACTCAGTCCATGGTTTGCCTGTTTCCTGAAGTTTCTTAGGAACTCCTTCAAGACCTACAACAGTTTGAGCTGTATTTTGCCGGTATGCTGGAGGAATTAGGTGGCTTTGGATGACTGAGGTTGCTGCCCCTGTATCAACAAGGAAAGGAATTTCCTTATTGAGTACTTCCCCTTTAAGAAAAATGGCCACACCCTCTTTTACATTGCTCATGGGGAAGAAGGGCAGAGGGTCGCCGACTATTCAATCTTGGTTTTCTATTTCTCCCTTGGCAACTCGTGCTTTTGTGGGTTGTTCACTACCCCTCTGCTGGAGGAATTTTCTACACTCCCGTTTAAAGTGCCCAGGCTTACCACAGAAATGGCACTTAAGGTTATGTTTGGGATGGGTGCCCCGTTTTATTTTGTTCTCTCCTGTGCTGTATTGTGCTATCATAACAGAGCTATGTCCTTTTTTGATTTTTTAAATTTAGTTCAATGCCCTTGGCTGCTTGCACCAGGCCTGCTGCTTCATATTGTCTCCACTCAGGCTTGTTATCCATGAGTTTAGACCTCAAGGGTTCTCGCAACCCCTCTACAAAGGCCATGCTAAGTACATGGTCACGCAATTCTTGTATGCCCCTATACCCCAGATCTGACCAACGTTGTTGAAGGCGGGCATAAAATTGCTCTACACTTTCATCCTTCTCTTGTGTGACATTAGAAAGAGACAGGGAGGATTCTTTTAATTTTTCTTTTGCCCAACGTTCTAGACCAATTAAAAATATCTTACCACTTTTTAATTCTCTATGTTTAATTTTATCCCAATCTGTGCCACAATAGTCTTTCACATAATTTAAAATTATAGTTCCCACTGCCTCCCCTGTTTTTAACATAATCAAAGGACCCAGATCAGCTGATGTTGCAGAGTATGTGTCTTGTATTTGTGCTATCTGTCTAAAGAAAGGCATAGGTCTGGTCATGGGGTCTGGTAATTGCTGTATAAGTGACATATGCTCTTGAGGTGTCCATGGTCTATATTTAACTTTTTGTGAGGTCATATCATATTGGCTCCTTCTGCCTTCCCCCTGTGTTACATCAGCTCCTATACCACTCTCCGCTCCCTGCATCCCCTCCTTGTCCTCTTCTCCATGCTTCCACTCACTAGCCTTGGATCTAGTGAGCATAGGCATAACCGGTTTGTGCCGAGGAGCTCCGCAAGCAGGGCAGCTCTCTCTCCAATCCGGGTTTTGTTGTCCACAATGCCAGCAGGTCCATCCCTCCTGTCCAGTGTTTGACCTTGGAGTGGATGGCTTGGCATAGGGTGGGGGAGACTGTTGGAATTGAGATGAAGGAGGGGGTGGAGGTGGAAGAGGGAACTGACCTGGCAATGGGGGAGCATAATATATCTGTCCTTTGAATTCTTTTCTCTGATATCCTGCATCTTCTATATCTCTACTTGCCTTTTTCCAACTATTCAACATTTCCTGTAATCCATTATCTTTTGCCACGCAAGCATGACTGTCTGTAAACCTTTCCCACTGCTGGAGATCTAATACTCCTGTCCCTTTATATCCTATGTGCTTAAACAATTTATCACATCCTCTACCAACTGCAGCTCTGCCTTCTCTTTCTTGTACAATTTCTTTAGCTGTCTTCCATACCTTATCCTCTTTACCAGCAGTATTGCCCATGGCTGGCGGTTTATGTACACCAAGAGGCTTATTATTTTATCCTTTCACACACATAAAACAATCCCCTGACCGTTGAAATATACAAACGGAACTGCAGGGGGCCCTGTCCAGAATCGTGGCCTTGTTAGGGACTCCTTTCAGCGTCACTGATCAGGTTCCTGTTAACACGGGACACAGAGATTTATATTTGCATCCCGGAGGTCAGGTTCCGTCGATCAGGTCAACTCATCAATCACTCACTTGTGCATAAACAGGCACACATAAAGACAAAAACATTTGAATGTCAGTTACTACTTTTTTTTAAGTGTCAGTACTTCCTCACTTGTCTGTAAGTGTCGGTACCTCCCAACCCTGCTTATTTTTCCCCCGTCTCAACTACTTCTCTTATACCTATAAGAGGCTCCCATCAGGGATTTTATCCCCTGAAAATTTTAGGCTTCCCTGGTACAATTTATACCATGCCTTCCAGAGATCGGCAAGAGGGTTTCATATTCTGTACACTGACCATGCAAAGTAACAAATAAAGACAATAACAGTTAAAGAACACCTGCACAGCATATTCAGCCCACCATATGAATTCTTAAAAAGCTTGAACATTTATAAGAGGCATGCACTTCTTACCCCTCGGACAGGAAAGGAGCAGCCAAGAAGCACGGATAGATTGTGGCAAGATAAAGCCTTACCTTACTGCGCAGTTTTTGTAAATCCGTGGTTCCGAGTGGCTCCTTATCCCATCTGGGTCCGGGGGGGTTTGAGGTGCAGGTGGTCCTCTTGTTCCTTCAAGCCCCACGTTCCGGGCACCAATTACTGTTGTGGAATTCAATGTTCCGTCAATATGCTGTGAGGCTCCAAATCAGAGGTGGTTATGGCGGCCGCCGTGAGAAAGCAATGAAACACAGAGATCAGGCCTGTGTCTAGAAGCAATCTGTGTTTTTTCTGTACATTGTCATTTCTTATACAAAAAATAGAAGGAGTATCAGTAGGCGTATCAGTAGGCGTATCAGTAGGCGTATCAGTGCAAAGGCTAGTGTTACAAAGTTCAATCTGTTATACTGAGGTCAAAGTACTAAGGTGGTGAATAATTGCGTTTTCTCAATAAACATGGCTTCTTTTGTTGGAATGTAGACTGACTGTCTAGTACCTTGATTCTTTATCACAATCTACATTTTAATCACATGCCCTAGACAGCAGTTAATGATCGAAGCATTCCATTATCCTTTGATCATTGTAACGAGATTAACAAGATCTTGGAGACATGATGGACATTTAAGATTACACCTCTACTTAATGTAATTAAGTACTAACCTAAATGTACAAGCATTTATCAGAGCTTTTCATGGGACACAGAATAGAGTGTACAATTTAGGCCTAAAGCCTCCGGAAACGTATATCAAAGATACATACATATATAAATTAATATGTTCATAACCCTCACAACAGTTAGAGGAAAGCCCCCTAGGAAACCCTGAATCCAAACTTGGATTGCAAAGGGTTAATACTCAGTGGGGCTTCTTTGGCTCTAATGACATTTGTTACTCTCACATTTTCTTAATACACTTCAGCTGGTATTTCTTTCTATTCATCCTGCAACTGTTTGGCAAGTTCTCCCAAAGAAGATGGAGGCTGTTCATATTTCCCTACCTGATGTTCCAGTTCATCCCAAGTACCTTTATTAGTGTGTAGGTTGGACTTTGTACAGGCCAGTCCAATCATGGAACAACCATATCCTCAAACCAATGTAAAACAGTGCTGAATTTGTGACAAGGCACAATGTCTTGTTGGAAGTGTTGCTAACCATTCCCAGAGAATTGTCACATTATCGCCAGCACAATATTGTCTAGAATGTCAGCGTATACCTCCATGTTCATGGTTCTTGTCCATTACAACCAACAAACTGAGACTATGCCACGTAAAACGTCCCCCCTCCACCGTAATTAACTGTTATCACAACACTCAGGAAAGAGCCTTCCCCAGGAATTCTGCAAGCTCAGCTATGTCCATCTGATTTGAGGATGGAGTAGTATGATTCATCACTCCATAGAACATTCTTTCATTACTCAACTGTCCAATGACAAGGCTCCTTGCACCATTGTAGATGGCCCAAAGCATCTTCTTTGAAAGAACTCGCCAGACATTTCTAGTATGAATGGAGGGAAATACCAACTGAAATGTTTCAGATGTTAGTAGAAAGTATGCTACAGAGATTATCTGATATGATTGAGGCCAAAGGAAGCTCCACTAAGTAGTAACATATATAAGTAAGTACTACCTCTGACTCTTTCTCAGGTGTCCAATTACTTTTGGTAGGATAGTGTATGCATATATATATAACATAAGTGCTGGATATTTCAATTTAACAATACTCTTTTACATATTTAAGGTTGAACTGGTTTGATCTGAAAGACCTTTAATACTATATTTGTATCGTTTGTTAAGTGCTTTGTTACAAGGGTTTATATTCTTATGATTGACTTTTGTTGGCAGGTCAGTACGTGACAGTGATGATGATGATGATGAAGAAGATAGAAAGTTAAACCGAGGTTGCACTCTTCAGTATCAGCATGCCACTCTACAAGTCTTTACCCAGTTCCACACCACTTCTTCTGAAGGCACTGACCAGGTTATCACAATGCTGGGACAAAATTGGCTTGTGGAGGTTACGGATTTGGTGAATGATTTCATGCAGGTGGAAGACCCAAAAATAGCAGAAATGGTTGATAGCAATACTTTGGCTGGAAGGGAACCCGGTACAACAATTTTTAAAGTGAGTGTTTTAAATGAAGTTTATTTCACCTTGCTATGCTAGATTATGTATGAATTCTACATTCTGCTATTGTTATGTTACAAGGCGTAAGAAGAGTTAAATAATAGAATATAGTTTATTATATATTACTATCACTCTAGAAATAAATTGTCTACATTTATTAAAACCGGTATTTTATGTGCCAGTCTAAAAAAGATTGTTGGAGTGGATTGCGCCTAATTTATCAATCAATGGTGACCGCAGCATCTAAGCAGCTAGCCGAAGTTTGGCTGATCTGGCACCCAACGGGGCGCTTGTGCAAGATGATTACATGGTGCTGATGGGTTGCCTTGGCAGCCTGGGACCTAGTAAAAGCTTACAGACATACAATGTATTTCAGCCAAGTAAATCCTTTCTTTGGCATGGCTTAATAGGCTGACAGAAGCACAGAAGACTGTAGTACTAAAGTATTGCTGATGATCGCTAGTTCAAGTTTCCTAGGGGGACTAAAAAAAAGGAAAGATAGTTTAAAATAAAAAGAAATTAAATATTAAAAGAAATCCTAAAAATGAAAAAAAAAATCAAAGCATTAATAATAACATAATTGATCTCACTGCATCTGTTAAATTATAATGCTAAAATATCACAATATTTATCGCACAAACAGTGAGCTCCATGAAAAAAAATTGCAATGCCAGAATTTTTTAGTCACCTTGTGACTAAAAGAAATTAAATAAAAAGTAATGAGGAAGTCATGTGTACTGTATTGTGATTCTCATATAAACTACAGCTCGCTTTGCAAAAATAAGTCCACACACAGTCCCATCAATGGAAAAATTAAAACAGTTATGGCTCGCAGACTATGGCAACAGAAAGCAACTTAAAATAGTTTAACATTTTTTTGAAAACAGTAAAACATAAAAAACATACATTTGACTTCACTGAAACATTCAAAAATAGTAGGTATGTCTCTGAATAAGGGTGGCTTCAGACGAGCGTGTTTTTGTGCGAGTATTAGCACTCACAAAAACACGCATCTATTACAAGCAATGCATTCCCTATGGTGTGTTCACATGTCCGTATTTTACAGTTGCGTGCCTGCAAAGATAGGACATGCGTGCACCATAGGGAATGTACGCATTGCTTTCAATGGAGCCGCGGCAGGGCGGATAGATATGTTTTATTTTTTTACACTAAAATTGTTGTTTTTCATGGAAGGGCTTATATTTAAAGCCCTTCCCTGAAAAACAATTACGGGGTGCCTGCAGACCATTGTCTTCAATGGAGCCGACGGCAGAAGCAGCGGCTCCATTGAAGACAATGCGTGCATTTTTTTTTTTTTACACTAAAATTCTGTTTTTTCGGGGAAGAGCTTATATGTAAAACCCTTCCCTGAGAAACAATTCAGGGGTGCCAGCAGACCACTGCCTTCAATGGAGCCGCCGACAGCAGTCGCAGCTCCACTGAAGACCTGCATTCACGCGTGTTTTTGCACGTACATGGGTGCGCACTTATGCACAAAAACACGCTCATGTGAAGCCACCCTTAGGCTGAATCACTGAGAAAAAGTTGGGACTAAAAATTAACTTTTATTTAGTATTCATTAAAATAGTAAACAGGACTAATAGAACTCAGTTTAACAGCAATTACTTTTGTTACCAACGCTGAATATCAGGTCTATTTGCCCCTCTGGCAATCACTATCTGAAGTACCATACTCTATGAATATATAGTGATCAATGCCAGTCTAAATTGTGATGCTGGTACGAACTATTCTAAAAGTCAATTCTTTAATTAAGGTGCTATAGATTATGCTACTATCTTCACTGCTCACTCACCAACCACATATAAAATGAATGGCCACCATTATTTAGGAAGCTGCCGGCTAATGATCCTGTGAGTCTATCCAATGGGGCAGTATAGGCACCCTTTTATTTACCAGTATCATAAGTAGTCTTCTCTACTTAATTGATGCTAGTCTTAAACTTTATAATGTTCTTTTAAATGCATAGCATTGTTTTTGGTACAGCTTAGCAGCATTGATACCAGCCGTATCATGCCCGCACGAATAAGGCATTTCCCTTTTTTCTACCTGCCTCTCATACCCCTAGTGGGAATTTACTACTTGTTAGCATCCCATTAGTTCAATTACAAGAGGCTCGGCACCCTTTAAGTTCCAGCGCTACAGATTTTCTTCTCAATGGATTGCAATACGTCCAATCAGTAGCTGAAACATGGTGCGTGGAATTGGAAAGCTCCCACCAATACCAGGAAAATCCATTCTATTATCACCGTAACCATGGAGATACCAATGCCACGAGCACCAAACATACAAATATCTATCCTATCATCAAGGTTGTAAATTCTGACTGTTTTTCATTCATTCATTATATGTGCTGCCTTATTCACACTGCAGTATTTAGTCAGTATTTTGCATCAGTATTTGTAAGCCAAAACCAGGAGTGGAACCCACAGAGAAAAGTATAATGGAAAGATTTACACCCCTTCTGTGTTTTGTGTGGCGCAGAGTGCTAAGGCAGCAGAATGCAGTTCTTAGCTCTTGCTCACGACCTGAAGGTTGCGCTTTCAATCCCCACTTGGTTCAGGTAGCCGGTTCAAGGTTGACTCAGCCTTCCATCCTTCCGAGGTTGGTAAAATTAGCACCCAGCTTGCTGGGAGGGTAATAAATAATTTTAAAAAATTACCTGGAAGCGCTGCGGAATAAGTTGGCACTATACAAAGAACAAGTCCCTTTCTTAACCCACGTCTGTTTTTGGCTTAAAAATGTATATGTAAAATACTGGGGTGGTGAGAGTTGTAAAAAAACACCATGAATTTCACATTTTGTTTTCCAAGTGTTTTTTGGATGAGCTCATTTGTACAAACCTTTTTAACACGTTCTTTTCTGGGATCTTTCTTTTCCTATAGTGATGTCTATGGGAAAGGAACAGCTGGGGGAAAAAACATTATAGCCAGAGCAAACTGTATTTTGAAAAAAAAGAACACCTTCGGTCTGAAAAAAAAAGGCCCACAAAAAGTGCAGAAAAACACACAAAATAAAACCACACTCTTTGCACTTCATTACGCCCTTCTACCATCTCTCTATGCATTTTTTTCTGAGAAAAAGACAAAAACACAGCTAAATAAATTGGGAAAACACCACAATAAGGGCTCAGTCACACGGGCGCATTGGCGCCTCTGTTACTGCAGGAAGGAGACAGCCGTACCTCAAGACGGACGTCTCTCTGCAGCGCCCGAAGAAAGAACATGTGACCGGCTTCATTGCCGGTCATGTGTTCTTTCTTCAGCGCTGCAGAGAGACGTCCGTCTTCAGGTACGGCCGTCTTCCTCCTGCAGTGAGGGCTCAGTCACACGGGCGCATCAGCGCCTGTGTACGGGTGCCGATGCGCCCGTGTGACTGAGCCCTAAGCATGGCATTTTTTCCCTAAACACACTATGTGTGACAATGCCCTCAGACGAGCGATTTTTTTTTAACGCATTAGTAGGCGCGTTTAAAAAGTGGCCCTACTAGAATCAATGCTTTCCAATGAAAGTGTTCACATGTACGTTTTTTAGAGGAGCTAAAAAATTGCTCTTGCAAAAGATAGGACATTTGAGTGCAAAGCCATCCATTTACGCGATTTTTCTACACACGATATGCGTTTTTTTTGCGCGGCTATTCATGCTCTAAAACAAATGCTCCTCGGACCGATCCCTAAGGGTGGTTACACACGAGCAAAATTGTTTTCACTGATCCGATGTTGAGAGAAAAAACGCAGCATGTTTTATCGTTCTGTGATGTGCGATTTTTTTTATCTCCCATGTTTCCCTATGGAGGCTTCTTTTTATTGCATTACAATTTTAACATTAGAATGTCCAATTGTCGCTTGCGATAAAAAATTTCGAAAATCTGCAAGTCTTATTGTGGGTTTTGATGTCAAATTGCCAGCAGAATTAAAGCCATCGTCATTCTGCATCAAAATTTGCAGACTTGGATGCAGAATTTACAGCTGCTTATGGAGCAGAATGCGGAAAAATTCTGACTGTGTGGAAGGACCCTTACTGAAACTTTTTGACAGCTGTCATCCTGTGTCTTCAATTTAAAGAGTACCTGCACTTTCACCTTCGGAGTACTTCTGTTCCATCGGCCATTTTCTGCTCCTTCCGGCAGCTGAGAAAACCTCACATGGTGCTTTTGTAGATCTATTTGGGGTCGTCTTCAGTTGAAAGTGGCTGATGGAGCAGAAGCGCTCTGAACGTGAAAGTGCGGGTACTCTTTAATGGAACAGAACAGAGCTGCAATACTAGGTACAACCCATAAACAGGTGTGGCACTATTTCTAGAAGAAAGCAACTGTTTTTCTAATCTTGGCAGCCTCTTCAATTTAACACCATACTTAAAAAGACTGTGCCACCTACTTGTAGCCCTATAAAACAAGCCTGCAGGCTGAAAATAGGTGACCTGCTGAGTCTGCGATGTAAGTATTATACTTACCTCCCATGTCCTTCCTCCGGTGTCAGCGCTCCAAGTCGCCACTGAATGCATTGAGCAGCACGGCTAAGTAGTCCGTCCATTATTAAATTAGAACAGGCAGACTTCTTAGTGCATTGCTCAATGCATCTAGCGGCAGCTTTCAGCGCTGACACTGGGAGAACATCAGGGAAGGTAAGTATTAAACTTTCATCCCTGGACCCAGCAGGTCACCTACTTTCAGCTCATAAGCTTAGCATATAGGGTTAAAAGTAGGTGACAGATTCCCTTTAGAGAAGCCTAGTGACACATTTGCTGATGTGCTCAAGTCACTGCTTTCGTTTGGGTCAGTAACAGAGTCGTAGACCTCCAGTCATACCGAGTGCCGCTCATTTATCAAAGATTTCCGTCTAAACAGAAGTCAGTCAGTGAACAGTGCCAAGTACAATCTTCAGAACAGAAGGAAACAGCACAGTGAATTAAGCAGCAGAAGGGTGCTAGCCTCAGAGAATGGAATTCACAATCCCCTTGTATGCAACAAACAGAAGAATGGCTTTAATCCAGCAGATAAATGCATCTTTATTCACCTATGTGCAATGTTTCAGCTTCATGAAGCCTTTATTAAGCAATGTGTCTGTGTACACAGGAGGCACTTAGATGTGTTAGTAAATAATGCAGTGTGAAGATGGAGATGAAACAGTCCGTTAATAGCTAAATGCAGATCATCAAAAATGCTAAAAGTATTGCTAACAATATTCGGTTCTCAACAAAAACAATACAAATTTAAAACACTGCAGGAGAAGTAAATAATCTCATAACACTCCCATCTGTTGTGGGGTGCGATAAATTGGGTAACAATCAGTGGATGTTTTGGAAGCCGAGAACTAGAGAAGAATAGGACAAGAGCCAAATCATGATGGATAGATGACTGGGTCAGAGCAAGTGAAAACTGTCAGCTCTTGAGGGGTGTTCTTGGTATGCAGTGGTTAGTAACTACAAAAGTGGTGCAAGAAAGGACAATTGGTAAACCGATGGTAGTGTCATGCGTGCATAAGGCTCACAAATGTGGGTGTGGACGTTAGAGGCGTAACTTGAAGCTCCTGGGCCCCAATGCAAAACCTGTAACAGGGCCCCTAACTATAATGCTTTATTCATAATACTGGGCTCCCTATATGGAGGAGAGAGGCCTTATGGGCCCCCTAAGGTTCCTGAACCCGAGTGCAACCACATCCCCTGCATCCGCTATAGTTACGCCAATGGTGGGGAGCACAGGCTAGTCAGTTTGGGTTAAAACCACAGAAGAGCTACAAAAGCACAAATTGCACACTTAAAACATAAGATCCACAACTTCAGAGGAAGCTTCAGCCTACAATCCCTGCAGGCCCTCTGTACAGGTGCAAGGTCCTCTCACCCTTAACTTGCTTCCTCACCATTACTAAAGCCTTCCACCCTACTTTCCAAGTCACACCGCACCACCTGTACACCTGACTACTGGTGTGTTTCCTTTGACTTTAAACATACATCCATCACACCCATCCTCAAAAAGCCATCCCTCCAACCTTCCTCTCCGTCCAGCTATTATTCACACATTTATTGGTATTGTGAATGTAGAGGTAAAGCCTGTATAACGTAAACCTCATTATCATATATGACAACATACTAAATATAATCAGACAAAAATAGACTACATGATCTAGATCAGCAGCTCAGCTCTCCTCCCAAGTTCTACTGACTACCGGACAAAGAAAGCTGATATAACAATCTGCTATACTGTACAACTAATCCTTCCTACTATTTAGACAGTGTAAACGTATACCAGAAGTCTGAAGATGTGCCAGTGACTCGTTTTGTATGTTAAAGGGGCTTTCCAGGATTAAGATATTGATGACCTATGCTTCAGATAATAAAAAGAAGATAAAAGTAGTGTGCAAATGGACTACTGATGTGAAAAAATACTTGCCATACACAAATGCAAAAACGGAAATCTTTATTAATGCTTCATACAAAAGTTAGCCCGCCTTTGACCATCTGACCAATGAACATGCCTGAGAGGAGGATGTAGTGCTCATAAACATGCCTTGGCATCTTCAAACAGATGACTGGTGAGGATGTCAAGTAGTAGAAACCCACAGATCTGAACCCCGTGTGGTGCCGAGTGCTAAGCTCTCGCTCACGACCAGCAGGTTGCAAGTAAAATCCCCGCATAGTTCAGGTAGTTGGCTTAAGGTTGACTCCATCCTTCCAAGATTGGTAAAATGAGTACCCAGCTTGGTGGGGGTAATAAATAAAAATTACTTGAAAGCGCTGCGGAATACGTTGGCGCTATACAAATAAAAAGATTTATTTATCAAGATTTATATTGCTGACCTATTCTGAGGACCACCCATCAACATCTTAGTTCTGTAAAACCCCTTTTAAATTTTGTGCGTCTTGCTAGATTTGTTAGACACTTTTGTCTAACTTTTTTATATAAGGGGGTATTTTTATATACTCCTCCACACATGTTATAATAGTACAATGTGGCTTTACATTATATAGGCTTATTCTGCACATACTATTAAATATGCCATACATTTTTTCATCGGTGGGTGTCCAACCACTAGGATCCCCAGTAACCCTGAGAACAGGTTTATGTTCAGCTATTCCGGAGAGTGACTGCACATGTGTAGCCCCCCCCCCCCCTTAAGTCATAAGATGTTGAATATTATGGCATATCAAGATATAAGAAATTCTATTATTTCATTGTGCTTTGCCTTACTCTTTTCTCAATTTGGACAGGTGGTGTCTCCACTTATGGAGGCAGTGCTGGGTGAAACTACAATCACAGTGACTGAAGAGAAGGTCAGCATTGTGGAGCTTCAGGCACAGGTGATATCAGGGCTGGCCCTCTCCCTACATGCCAGCCCAGGAAACAGCCACACAATAGTTGCAAAGACAACAGCCCAGCATCTGTTAAAATATCCAAAACAAGTAAGTGACCCCCCTGAAGAAGTATAGTGTGTCTACAGTCTAATCTACAATCTAGTACTTCAGTGAAGAGTATGAAAATAATGAGTTATTTCAAAGTGGGATTTTAATTTAGATGCGAGAGTGTTGTATATGTGTTCTTGTCAAGATGTTATCGCTAAATGCACTTGCAATGTTAGAATGTGTCGTACACAGATAAATATAATCCCGAAAGGAATATATCAACATTAAAGCATTTGTATAACCAGTTCTGGTCTGGGCTGTCTGAAGTTTAGCATTACTGTATGAGAAAGGAAAAAACATTTCCAAAGTCTATTTCATCTTCAATTCTCATATGGTGTAAGTGATATACATATGGCGGAACTATCCTTCACACAAATGTTAAATCATTGTAAGTGTTTAGAGCATTTCTACAGAAATATCCATTCCCTACTGTTGTATAATGCTTTTATTTATGCCATTTTGATACCAGGCACTTCAAAAATTTGTTTAGTTGTGATAGCATTGTCTATACATTCACTTTCCATTCAATTTTTAACCATTGTTATGTAGATTTCAGTTTTCTGTACTAGAGTGCACTTTTTGTGCATTTATTTCCATACCACATAGCACTTATATATGACAGCACATTAGACATGTTTAATACCTACATAGTCATCCGTTCTCTTTTGTTTGTACATTTAGGGCGTAGTCACATGGGCGCATCGGCACCCGTACACCGGCGCCGATGTGCCCATGTGACTGAGCCCTTACTGAAGGAAGAAGACGGCCGTACTTCAAGACGGACGACTCCCCGCAGCGCTGAAGAAAGAACACATGACCGGCAATGAAGCCGGTCACATGTTCTTTCTCCCGGCGCTGCAGAGAGGCGTCTGTCCTGAAGTGTGGCCGTCTTCTACCTGCAGTAACATGGGCGCCGATGCACCTGTGTGACTAAGCCCTCATACAAGTCCATTCTCCAGTGGCGCTCATAGTCTAATTTCCTTATCACAGCCACTCTTAAGGGCCATTTACGTGGGACAATTATTGCGCAAAAATCGTTCAAACGAACACGTTTGCCCATTAAATGTTGCATCTAAATGCACAGTCTTCATGCACTATTCGTTTACAGTTCGCTGGTCCTTCACTTTCAGCTAGCATGAAAATCATAGCTGGATCGCTGAATTTTCACTGACTGTAAACGCTCCCCACGTAGAATATGAAGTGCTGACCGAAAAGCCAGCGGTGATCTGCCTAAATGCTCTGCACAAGCGCTAACAACCTAGTGGTGACACCAGCGCTCATGTGGTCATCTAAACGACTATCGTTCCATCTAAATGGGACATAACATAAGAACCAATTTCATAGAAAGCCAGTAGACCTCTTAGAGTTTTAGGTGCTTTTTCGAAAAAAGCAATACCAAGAGAAGATGCATGTCCAATTGGTTGTACTAAGAAATTTAAAAGCAGAACATTAAATTCTGCTCTCTTCAATGACCCCCTAAGTAATTACTTACCCTGCCTTACACTTGGCCTAGCTCAACAAGGAAGCTAGTGTTGCATGGGAATGTTGAATTGTGTATTACTGGTAAAATGATGGATGTTATGGTGTTTAGAACTAATGCATGCATTTTTCTTTCTTTTAGGAAGGTCTACTTAACCTTTGGCTCACATTCAGTGATGGAAGTTCTGCGCCATTGTCACTCTATGATCCCAAGGATTACACATTGGCAGTCAGTAGCTTGGATGAAAAGGTGGTATCTGTAAGCCCCGAGCGGGCTTTTCCTCTTGTTGTTGCTGGAGAAGAGCAAGGAACAGGGTCTTTTCTAAGAGCAGAAATGATAATTAATGAAAGCTGCCAAAAAACTAAACGGAAAAGTGTGCTGTTCACAGCAACAGCTCTTGTTCATGTTGTTTTTGGCTCACATGAACCAGGAGGAGAAGGGGAACCAGGAAAATTGCTAACTGAGGTTCCCCCACACTCACCTGTGGAAGAAAACAAAGAAGCATCAGGAACAACAACTATGATATCACTATCTACGCCAGCTGAAGAGCACAGTTCACATGTTCCAGGGGATTATTCCTTACCGATTCCTACAGTGTATCCTCAATTACCCCGGGGATTAACAGACCTGGAGATTGGGATGTATGCTCTCCTTGGTGTTTTCTGCCTTGCCATACTGGTCTTCCTGATAAACTGTATTGTCTTTGTTCTAAAATACAGACACAAAAGGGTTCCACCAGAGGGCCAGGCTAATCCAGATCATTCTCACCATTGGGTTTTTCTTGGAAATGGACAACCTCTTAGGGCAAGAGGAGAGTTATCCCCACAACCTGAAAGTCCTGGAAATCCCTTAGAAGCAGGAACCCTGCCACCTCATCATTCTTCTTGCTGTAGAGGGGAAGCAAGAGGAAGCAGCAGTAACAGCAGTTCTCAGGCTAGTGTTCAAAGCCAATCTCATGGACGTGGAGATGGCTCCTCTGGTGGTGGTGGTTCAAGTAGGGAAGCAAGTGAGGACCCATTAAGTTCTTCTCCAACATCGAAACGCAAACGAGTGAAGTTTACTACTTTTACTAGTTTACCTAGTGAAGGTAGTGTTTATGATGCAGTACCAGGAGCAGAAGAATGTGATCTTGAGTGGGTTTGCAGAGATATGGGACTAAGAGATCAACATGAACTCAGAGACTATATCAGGCGGGTCAGAGATATGGCATAGCCATGGGACTTTGTGGGCCTGTTGTGATAGACAAGATGGGCAAACATGCACCCATTGTGTCTGCTGTTTCCTGCAAAACACGGGAATGGGATAAACTTCCCTCTTTGTCTCTATATTAATGTATTCAAACCCACACACTGCCACTCACCTCTTTTCCTTCATTCATACCAATAGTCACTTAAGACATTGACTTGTCTGTCTTTCTCTTCTTCGCTTTTATTCAAAACACATGCACATCTAGCCAAGAGAAGGGAGCATGTTGTCTACCTATGTCTCTTTATTTTTGACATGGAGATGTGAGCATTACTTGGCCTCCTGCATACCAAACTGCTTCATATATTACATAAGTAAAGTATATTCCATTCTTAAGTTCCAGATGAAACATTGAAGAACCACAAAATAGAATCGGTTCTTCTGCTTGTGAAAATGAAAAAAATGATAACGTTTTTCTTCATGCTTAAAATTAACACCAGTTATACATGACCATCAAAGTGATGAAATTGAATGCAAAAGAAGTTTTACGAGACATGGGACACCATGAATTTTGCCAATCCAAATAGAATTCATATAACGAAATTGAAATTGGAGATAACAAAAACATAACCTTGAATGATGTGAACATAATTATGTTCTTCACAGCGATACAGTATTATAAACTACATGAATGTGTTGAACAAACAGCAACAGATTCAAGAAAGCACCACAAATGTGACAAGATTTTTCTCAGGGGATATAAGCAGTAGATATGGTTCATAAATTGCTAATACGGTGATGTTGTGGCAAAGCATATTGTGGGAGAACGAGTTGGCTCTAAGAGGTATAGCCCTGTAGTAATGGCATAAACATACTAAAAATGGCCAACTGCTAGTATGGGGCAATACAAGAGGTAAGAGCGCAGCTAATATTTGCGTTACTGACACATGCTTGCTAACTCAGAATGTTTAGGATTTATTTGGTCATTTCGAGGCACAGCATTTTGTTTGTCATGTCACCACACAAATTGATTATATTTAATTGTTGCAAAAGGAAACTTTTCTTCTTTCGGATATTTGGAGTCAGCTAATCCATTCAAAATGAATCCTTGATTCTATGAGTCAGTGTTTCAATCGCGTGACATTCAGTCTGAAGAGTTCTTGTAGTAGGATTTCTTCAAACAAACCCTAAACCTTGTATATGTATTTTTATTTTATTATATGCAAACATGCATTTATTTCCGATTTTGATTTTACCAGGATGTGATTTATATATTTTCAAAGTAATAGGACATTAATACTCTGACGAATCCTTAACACTGTCGGACTACTGCCTTTTTTAATTTGACTTGATTTTGCTTTTTTTGGACAAATGCATTGAGTGTAATGGCAGAAGACCACTTACCTGTGTTAATGGATGCTACAGATTCCACCAAGTACGGAGGACAGTGCACATCTGCTAAAATCAGGGGACACATTTGTTGGGATACGTCCTTCCCAAGCAGGATGAATGGGTGCATAGAAAGTTCTCCTTATATAAGACATGTATGTCTTGAATTTAACTACCATTTATGTCAAATGTTTCCCTCGACAATTATATGGGAAAATAAAGTTTGGCAGTGCACCAAAGTACATGTCTGGTTTTGTTGTTTTATTTACACACTGAGACATCTGGAGGTATGATTTTCATTCATATTTTATTAGGCATGTTTTATGTAACGGACTTTTTAATGGAAAAAATAGGAGCAAATGCAAATCTAGACGTAAATAGGCAAGTGTTCCAATTGGTGCCACATAGGTCTCTACAGTCAGTCATATTTAATTCTGTCATTTCAACACATGAAATGCTCTATATGTTCAGCACTATGATTATATACCCTAGGTCCTATAGACCCGAATTAAAACTTTACTATGATTGCCTTGTCTGGTCTCTATAGGTACTTTGGGACAGGCAGATAGACACTGCTCTTCTGCTTTAGTGCTAGAAGAGTGGCTTATCGATAAGCACTATAGGGGAGATTTATCAATACCATATAAATCATGTAGTCGCCTCTCCCCAAGTTCAGCATGCAACAGATCCAACAACAGGATTCATACTATATTGATAAATCTGTTATACGGAAAAATTCTGCTAAGCTGAACCTGGCATTGTTGTCCAGCACTTTATTAAGTAGAAAATATGTTTTTCTATTATAAGTTGTTTCAAATGCAAAAGTCATTGAAAAATTATTACTAGTTTAATTTGAACCTTGCTGTGGATTACCGGCATGCTGCTGTTTGATACAATGAAAGTTTTAACAGTGCTGGATCTCTCAACAGCCCTGAGTAGACCCAAGGTCCATCGAGTTTTCCTTTTATTGAAAAGATAGCGCTGCATGCTGCGCTATATTTTTGGGTAGATTTAGCAGAATCTATGATGAATCTTTCTAACAGAACCTCTCACATATGTAAGCTAGACCTTAGGAGTTTTTGTGTGTAACTGCATAATGCATTGTTATTAGAGAACTAGAGTCCAACAGAATTTGGAATTTACACCCATTTTTGTCTAAACTGCAAATAAAATATGATGTAGTTAAGGAGTGGTACAAGATCCATAGAACAAATTATTTACAAAGTTGCTTGACTTTTATGTAGGCTTAAAAGAAAATTCCAAGATAACATTATTTTCTGTGCAGGGCTCACCTCTGGGATCCTAGCAATCTTCATAACAAGAGGACTGAGGTCTTTTAAGGTATTTCTCTTTCATACTTGTGCTCCCTACTGGAAATGTCAGTATGAGTACACAAGAAACAAGTTTAGAATAGCTGCAGCAATTCACTAGCAATTTAGTAGCTATATTCTGAAGATGGCAGTTAGACGCCACAAATTAGAATACCTTTAACAACATGCAATAATTTTCTAGGTTAGAAAAAAGCTCTTTAAATCTGTGTGATACAAATTGTTCACGGCAGAATTTACCATATCACTAAGCTTGTGCCATCATTTACTGATTGGTAGTGGTGCTTAAATAAGCCTAGTCCATACTTGGCAACATGTTTTGTCAATGCTTGGAAACAGTGTTTCTTTTGTTTCTATGGATGTTTCAAAAAATGTTTGGAGATTGTTTTCAAAATGTTTGTAAGCTGTTTGTAAACAATTTACAAACTGTTCAGAGACATTTTACAAACCCATTTTCATGTTTTTGGAGAAAAAAAACAAGGTTTCTTGTTTTCCACTTCAAACAGATAACAAGAAACAACGTCTACATGCCTGGACATTTTTGTAAACACACTTTGTGGAATATATGCACAGGCTTGATCAGTTGCGCTGTGTCAACATGTACTTTGCATATTTTTACCTAGCTAATTTTAGTATGAGGACAAAGGAAAATATGCTTAACATCATTGAGGAATTTCAGGCTAGCAAAATACTTTGGGACATTACATACTCGAAGTACAAAAATAGAAATAAAAAGCGCAATGCTTTCAATGACATCACGGCCATATTTTCTATCAGCCACAATGAGGCTGAGGACAGGTTAAAGGTACTTCGTGTTCAACTTTGCAGAGAACACAAATTCTTGTGTCATCGAAGTGGATTTCCTCCTTAGGCCCAATGTCTGCGGGCGGGTTTGATTTGCGGAGACCGGCAAATCAAGGTCCCCACTGGGAAACATGGACCTCCGCAAATGAAATAAAACATGCAGATTCGTTTTGGTCCGGAAAATAAATCGCAGCATGCTCCATTTCAGTGCGGATCCGGCACAGATGGCTTCCATTGAAATCCACGGAAGCCTTCCGATCTGTGGCCTGTCTGCAATTGAATTGCAGAACAGCCGCGGATTCCGCGTGGGAAAGCAAGAGTTTTTAGAAAAACCCTCCTCTGCGCATGTGCGGTGGCGTGACGGACAGTGCTTCCACACACATCCACAGTGATGAAAATGAAGACTCAGATGGGTAAGCAGAAGACCCGCAGTGCCAGGTTTTGCTGCGGGCTCCCGCATGTGGAATCCGATCTGCCCGTGGACATGAGGCCTAAGTAAGTGGGTTGGTATGCATATAAACTGTTAGGCCAGGTTTGGACTCAAAACATTCTACAAACATGTTTGCCAAGCATTGTTTCTCTCAAACATATTTCCAGTGTTTGTAAATGATTTTGAAACAGTTTGCAAACAAAATAAACAATTTTCAGTTTCAGGACTTGAACAGATGACCATATTTTCGTAACGTTTTGCAGGAAGCAAAGCCATTGATTGCAATTGTTTCGTTTTCACATCCGTGTTTCTCGCGTAATATTCCTATGCATGAGAAAAAATAGGCCTTGCCCAGTGCGAAAAAAGATAGATCTGATTGAACAATACAAAAAAGAAAGAGTTCGGACTGGTACATGCGCAAATATGCTCTGTAGTGGCGTCTGTACTAAAGAAGAAACGTGTCTCCAAGTATAGACTGGTCTTTAAGCATAATTAACCCCTTTCCACTATAGGACGTACAGTTACGTCCTGCCGAGTTGGGGTATGTACGAAGAGAGATCACGGGGCGGCCTTGCTTCGTACAGCATGGGCGTCGGCTGTTTATTACAGCTGACAACCGCCGGCAATAGCTGCAATCAGCCACTTGGCTGATTGGCGCTTTTAACCCTTTAAATGCTGCTGTCAATTCTGACAGTGGCATTTAAATCCCCTGAACGATGTTCGGGTGTCCCGTACGTCCTCCCCCCTGCGATGATATCACAGGGAGCCATGCGGGTGTCATGGCAGCCGAGGGCCTTCTGACAGGTCCCAGGGCTGTCTTGGCAGATGGCCTATTAAGCTATCCCTGTGGAGTGGCTTGATAGACTGCCTCCCCGATCACATTATGATGTAATGCTATGGCATTACATGATACTGCAGGAGCGATCAAAGCATCGCAAGTTGTTGTGCCCTGTGGGCACTAAAAAAAAAGTAAAAATCATAACAATAAAGTTTTACCAAATATAAAAAAAATAGTAATAAAAGTTAAAAATAAACCCCTTTTACCATATTTATAATAAAAAAATTTATTTAATAAAAGAAAAATACATATTTAGTATCGCTGCATCCGTATAAGTCTGATCTATCAAGATGATGCATTATTTATCCTGTATGGTGAATGTCGTTAAAAAAAAAAATTAAATAAAGCACGCCAGAAATGCAATTTTTTTGGTCGCCCCATCTCCCAGAAAAAAATGCAATAAAAAGTGATCAAGAAATCATATGTATTCCGAAATAGTACCAAGGCAAACTACAGGACATACAGCAAAAAATGAGCCCTCGCACAACTACGTTAATGAAAAATAAAAAAAAGTTATTGTGCGCAGAAGATGGCTGCAGAAAATAATTTTAAAAATTACATTTAAAAAAAAAATAAAAGTAGTACAGCAAAAAAAAAAAAAAAAAAAAAAAAAAAAATATATATATATATATATATATATATATAAGTTATATCGTAGTAATTGTAATGACCCATAGAATAAAGTTATCGTATCATTTTTGTTGCAGTTTGTGCGCCATAGAAACCAGATGCACCGAAAGATGGCAGAATGTTGGTTTTTTTTTCATTTTACTCCACTTAGAATTTTTAAAAAGTTTTTCAGTACATTATATGATACTTTAAATGGTACTATTGAAAAATACAACTCGTCCCGCAAAAAACAAGCCCTCATACAGCAGCGTTGATGGATAAATAAAGGAGTTACGATTTTTAAAAATGCAGGAAGAAAAAACAAAAATGTTTTTTTTCCCCCAGGTCACCTCACCTTCAGCCAGACTGATTTTCTTCTTGTGATGAAACGTACATTGCCGGCATTCTGCTTTCTGCAGGACAATGTACGCAGTCACTAATGACATAGTGTTCACTGCCTTGCAGGGAATGCCGAATCCTCTGTAACCTGCTTTAGCGCAACTGCACATGCGTAATGTATGCCACTAGTGTTTCGTATGCTATATTGAACACTAGTGCCAATATATCGCACATGCGCGCTAAAGCAGAATTCAGCATTCCCCACTAGGCAGTGAATGCTACATCACTCCTTGTGTTCACTACCCTCTTGGAAGTGAACTGCGACTAATGGACGCTCTAAAACAGGAAGAAGAGGATCTGGCCGGCTGGAGGTGAGGTGACCTGGGGTGGGGGCTGGAGGAGCCAGGAGAAGATTGGGGAAGAGAGGATGCGGTAAGAAGACTGACGGGGGAGGAATAGGTAAGTATTGATTTTTTTTTTCTATTCACGTAACCCCGTTAAGTATACTTTCTAACTAGATAATGTACTGTTGAGCTGTAACTGGCTTGAATTTGTTTTTCTGTTGTCTAGTAGTAGACACAGTGTCCGTACTTTCTTTTGCTTCATTTAATTTGTGCTTTTAGATAGAATTCACGTTGTTTAGAGTGAGGGAAACCCGTAGCTGCTAACAGTAGAAAAACATCTTTGAAAGGTTAAGTTTATCAGGGATGAGCTATATTGCATACCACTGTGTTTTTCAGAGCAGATAAGGTTTCAGCACTTGTTCCCTTTCAAGCCGGGGTTGTTTGTCTTTTTTATTTCTCTCTTCGCAATGTTGGTGAGGGGTCATTCTTATTTTCTTTAGATACGGATACTGTATGAAATAGGATTTTATTTAGCAAATACATTTTTTTGTTCATGTTACTAGTTTTTTTTTCAGGCGAAGGCTCTTTGTGTTTGGTTTATCTTCATTAAAATATAGTTGTATCATCTCGTGGCCACTGTATAATTGCCAGCAGATATGACTCTGGTGTACAGGTTTACTTCAACACGGGTGCACTATTATGTCAGGAGTTTGTTTCTTCAATTACTATATAGCTGACCACTGTGCTCTATTGTTTTTCCAATGTAATATGCTCTTTCTTCATAGGGTGTTTGGAATGGGCATCGGACATTTGTTCACTCTATTATGAGTAGTCAGCTTTCAATTTTTGAAATCTTTTCTCTACTTATACCCTCTGGATTATCATGTGTGAGAAGGTGGCTATAATTTGGCCTTGGGCTTCACTAGTTCGAGAAAATCTTTTTAGGTCTTGTCTCAAGACATTCCTTTTGAGTGAGATTACGGGCTTGATTATAAGCTGAGAAAAATATGCTTTTGGGATGTTCCCTTTCCTCTAAAACAGCTTTTCAGTATTTTAGCCGGGTCCTTCTATTTTATGTCTTTATTGCAATTTTTTCTTATATGTTTAAACCAGCTATATGAAATATTTTCTATCCATCTCTTATAAAACTCACTTTTAACATTAATGTAGTATATATATATATATATATATATATATATATATATATATATATATATATATATATATATATTGAGTTAATATCAGCTGCTTTCAGCAAAGTCAATGTGGCAGATTTATGAAACGGTCTAAAAGAGAAACTGTCGCTTTTAGACAACATCATAAATGTGCGCCAATATGTCCAAAAAGTCAATGGACTTTTTGCAGTTGAGGTTGTTACAAAATGTAATGATCTGTCTGACCTCATAGTGAAAAGGTTATGAAGATATCAATGATATATTTTGATGTAGGCACAATGGATGACATTTGTAGATGTACTCATCGTCAAATCTATCTATAAAAAGAGTTAAATAACTTGGTACCACCTTTGTCCATTTTTTACCTCCTGGTGGTAGATAAAAATATTAAAAGCTAAAAAAATGTAAGGGCTCATGCACACCATCATATTAGTGCTCAGATTTGTAAGGACTCAGAATAAGACCTCACATTGGTCGTATGAGCCCTGCACCGAAGCTCCGTATGCCACAGATTTTTATGGATGTATGTAGAGTTTGTTCTGAGAGATTCCATACTAGGGAGACGTACAGTTATCGGTTACCGCTGTACAGACTCAGTACGCTGGGATCTGCCATGTGCGTGAGCCCTATACAGATTCTGATATTTTAAAAATGTAGCACAGAAGATTTTACATTTAAAGCAATGACTTTAATTAATGTAAATGTTGTTTTGTTTCTCTGTTCATCGCCTATTGAATTTAGCAAGTTAAGGAACTTTTGTGCGGGCAGATGATTGTTCAAATGTTTGTCCACCCGATCATCTGTGGATTCCGCAGCAATAACCCTCCATAGCATGCTATGGCAAAGTAATTTTTTATGCCCATGAGCAGAAATCAATTGCAATTTCCACTCCCAGACTAAAAAACACAGCATGCACTATTTTCTTGTGGTTCCCGCACAGACAGCTTCCATTAAAGTCAATGGAAGCCGTCCAACCCACAAACCATTGTCACTCTGGATGGGTTGCGGAGTCCGCGAGAAAAGCAAGAGTTAAAAAAAATATATGTACTGCGCATGTCTGACAGTGAGCCATGCGGACCATCCGCAGTACAGAGCCAAAAGAAGACAGGTCCGCACGGATGCCAGCGAAGAAGACAACAGGTAAGCAGAGTCACCCACCACAGTCAGGGCTGGATTCCGTGTGGGATTCCGCAGCTGGAATCCAGACCTGCCATGTGCATGAGGCATAAAAGTGTTAGCGATCAGGTGATAATCATCCATCATCAGCAGCACCTCGCCTTGTGTGAACAACGATGTATTGCTAACAACAGTTGAACCATATGTGCCTGAACGTTTGTACTGCTGATCATTCAGGCACATACAGAAGTGCTAATAGCTCCATGTAAATTGAATTGAAAGAGTCCCAATTGACTTGAAAAAACTTTGCTTGGGGTTCATTTCTGATCTACCAGTGTAAAATTTATTTTAGGCAGCTCCTCAGTGACCCCTTACTGTACTGTCTAAATCTAGAATGCATCTATTAACTTTACTTTACTAAGCCATCTTAGGAAAGCCCTAAATGGTTTAAAATCTACCTCATTCTGACATATTATAGAAAGAGCTGTTGAAAATGGGAGCATAGGCTACTAAAGGAGCAGCTGAAATGCAAAGAAAATCTGTCATGAGAGAATATGACTCATTTGTCACTCATTTAATATTAGTGCGCCTCACCTTGATATGGAGATAAAGACTGCAATCAAGAATTCAAACTCATGTTCCTTTCTCTGAGCTGTTCACAAGGGACTGATGATGGTCATTTCCTTTACTGCTCTTGCACTTAGATTCCATCATATCAATGGCTTGTCTCATACAGGACCACTGTAAAGTCCCATTTAGATGTTATGATAGTCATCTAAGCAACTGCATGAGTGCTGCCATCGCTGGTAAGGCAGTTAGTGGTCATCCAGAGCGTTTAGACAGGCAGAGAACACCACTAGATCACGGGTTCTCACATTCTATGTGTAGTGCTGCACGGGGAGTGTTTACACGCAGTGAGAAGTCCGCGATCCAGCGATGTTTTTTTATGCTGATTGAAAGTCAGCAATAATGAAAAATGAATGAATTTTAAGCAATAATTGGCCTGTGTAAATAACCCTTAAGAAGTCATTTGCATATGAAAGGTGAAATTTCCTAGCTCTGAATAAAAAAATGTACTGTATAAGCAGAGCATATAAGAGTATACCCGAGGGTTTAGGATTTACAAGGAAAAGGTGTTAGGCACCTGTATCCCCAGAGGCCCCTCTTTAAGGATGAGCATCTTGATCAAGGTGGTGGCGCACAATAATCACTGAAGGAGTGGCAGGGCTAGGCTAGTGCAAACAGAAACAGGGGCGCGTCAGAACCAGGAGGCAGGAACTAAGGTAACTGGGAAATGCAGAACAAGGCTAGGTTTCAGCAAGGGAACTGTCCAGGTCCTGGGTAGCTTAGTGGAGAGAGCTGCTGACTGGAACACAAGAAGTCAAGGGTTTGAGCCCTGACATTAATCTCTAGAGTGCCACCCTTTACTGGGAGTTAGTGCTGGGTTGGGGTTGCCACTGTTATGAGTGTCTCACTTCCAAAAGTACTGTGATCAAAAACTGCTTACCCTTCACAATTAAGGCTGTATTAAATAATGTATTGAAAGTCCCATAAGTAGAGGCAAATACAGCTGTAGTTGTATCATGAACAATTCTTAGTGGAAGTTGAGCTAGCAAATTCCACTAACCTATTCACTGCATCCCAACATTTCTGAGTAAAGCGATCAACATGCTCTGTGCATTCTGCACGATAGTCAATATTGCCCCAGATGTTTCACCTGCAAAGTATTCACAGTAACATTTGCAGATGCTTGGGCACACGTGCACCGCCAGCTTCTCTCTTCCTCATCATCACAATACAGATAAAATAGCAGACAGGTCTCACAAATGTCCATTCATCACTCCACTCTCCAGAAATAAAAAATGTAGCACAGAGAACTGTCACAACAGTGACAAAAACACCACTTCAGGGAGAGGATCAAACCAACTTGGTGGTAGGAGTTCTGGATTGCCATCTTTTCTCACATCATGTGCTAGTCATGCCCCTGCCTTCATACCGTGTGTACAGTCTTGGCTATAATGGGTCTATGTGCTGTCCATAAATGGGCCCTTAGTCTAGATGAGCAGATTACGCAGGTATATCACTCCTGACCTTATCGTTATTCTGACTCTGCAAATGTTAGGCTGTGGGTCAATCTCAACGTGTCTGCATTGTACTCGCACAAAGAAACATTATAAAACAGTGTCGACTCAGCTGCAGAGACACATATGAAGCATCCAATAAGGTTTATTTCAAGCTGAAATTCTTGTAAATGTGCGCAAATTCATCAGCAGGTGAAAAAATGATACTTTGGTACAACTGAAGAGAAGATGATTAAACATGAGGTAAAATGAAGCTAAGAGACAGGAGAAGGGAGGGACTACTGACATCAGAGACCAACTACAACAAACTTAGCAGTGTAAGCAAACAGTAAGATTGACTTGCAGGAATGCTGTTTTCCAATAGGGGGCACTATAGAGGTATTGTTCCATCTTTCTATTTGCATATTTCCCAGAGGAGCATGGATGGCCTTATAAGTCTTCTCACACCTTCTAGATGCTCTCCCTAAGGAGAAACAAAACCCTTCATGACTCACGTCTATAGACCTTTCACTAGCCAAGCCAGAAACCACTGATGAGGGGCAAAAACCCCGCAACAGCTGTCTGTGTTATCTTTTTCTTCTGGAGAATATTCTGGCTTTGGCTCACAATTCCCAGTTATTGTTACAGGGCTTGTTAAAAAAAGTCTGACACTGACTGGCAGGTAATGCTGCCTTCCAATACGTGGTGCTGAAGAGGTATTGTTGCATCTTCCCATTTGCATAAACTCGTGGGGTCACACCTTTTGGTCATTATGTGGAGATGTTGAAGTAGAGCCAGGTATGGGTTTGCATACCATGCATATGTGCTTAAAGTGTTTTCATGCATTATGTGAAATTGTGTCTATAAACACATATCTTTCAGCATATCTTCTACATTCTATAGCAAAGACTGTCTGAAATGTATAAGTACCAACACTCCTGAAACAAACGTCATATACACTATGTGGCTTAGTTATGAATACTGCTGTGACAAATTTAAATATGTCTGGAAATTGATTTTGCTATTGTAAGCATGACTCGTCCACCGCCATGTATTTCCTTTCATGATGAGTGTTTACTGCTCTAATTTAAGTGCCAAATCGAGTAAGAAAAATATTTTCTTCTCCATCACTGCATGCGTTACCTGATTGCCTATTACAAGCTGGATGTCCCCAAAGTATATTGCTCTCACTTCCATGCAGTGCAACCTCCTGTCTGATGCTTATCAGGCACCGTTTGATTTTACATTTCTCCCTGCATTCCCTTCCTCTGTGCTGTGCTAGCAGTCCTCTGATGTCTCAGCACAGCATCACATAACCAGCTAAAGTCTGTACCATTGATGCCTGCTGGGAAGACAGTGCGATTATCCTCTCTTATCCTCTTTCTATAATCTCTTAACTCCTGAAGGATGAGCCACCTCGGGGGTTTTCGTTTTCATTTTTTTTACTTCTGTTCCAAAAGCTCTTTTTAAAATTTTTACGTTGACAGTATTTTTTGTTGCAGGATGAGCTGTATTTTTTAATTATAACATTTAATTTACTATACAATGTATTGCAAAACCTTTAGATATTTTTAAGCGGGGTGAAATGGAAAAAAAACACACATTTATGTCTTTTTAGAGGCTTACGTATTTCATGATGCAGGAAAAATAGCATACTATCTTTATTTTGTGGGTAAATACAATTACGGCAATACCAAATTTATATAGTTTTTATTATTTTTCACTACTTTTAAAAATACAGTATGTAGTTTAAAAAAATCTGTATAAAAATAGTGGTTTTTGTCACCACATTCTATAAAATCTTTCCATCCATGGAGCTATGTGAGGGTTTCTCTTTTGAGGGAAAATCTGCAGTTTTTTATTGGTACCATATGGGGTATATGTTATCACAATTCTGCCATTGCTATTTTTTTAATTAAAATTTTGGACTTTTACGGACATGGCAATAAAATGACATTCATTTTATTGCTTTTATTTTTTTACATGAAAACTTAAAAAAAAAAATTCTTCTAATATCCACCCTTTTTTATCAACCTGATCTTTACTTGTTTTTTGAAGTTCCCATAGGAGACCTGAATTTTTACCACACAGAACTGCCTGATGCAATGCCTTCTTTCTTCCCATAAGGCCTCTTTCATATGAGCGTATTTGTAAATGACCATAATAAGAACATATAATGATGAACCAGATGCAGGAGTATTTGATCTGTATTTGTATCCATGTTGGTTTTGATTGGTATTACACTGCTTAAAAAAGGGAATACTTAAATCACATATTGGATATCACGGCTATATTATGATGCTTAAAGGAGATGTCTCAAGGAAGCAGTGAATTTTTTTTTTTGCCCAGTCCCCCCCATTAAGTATACATTACTAAGCCCCCCTGTAAATGACATTTCTAGCTGGTTCGTACTTACCGTTCCAGCGTTTCAGCAACTTATAAAAGTTTCCCCAAGATGGCCGCCGGCTCTTTTCCCGTCGCTCGCTACAGCCCGACGTGCGCGCTCCCGAAATCGCTGCCAGCTGTGTCTCCATGGCAACCAGACGCCCCGCAGCCGCCGACCGGACCCACCGCAGCCGCCGACCAGTCACCCACCGCCAGGCAGCAGGTAACCGGCGCAGCCCCCCCCCCATCACAGCGGCAGCCCCCCCGGCGCAGCGACAGCCCCCCCCCCGGCCCAGCGCTAGTTCCCCCGGCCTAGCGACAGCCCCCCCCCGGCCCAGCGCTAGTTCCCCCGGCCTAGCGACAGCCCCCCCCGGCGCAGCGACAGCCCCCCCCAACCCAGCGCTAGTTCCCCCGGCCTAGCGACAGCCCCCCCGGCCCAGCGACAGCCCCCCCCGGCCCAGCGCTAGTTCCCCCGGCGCAGCGACAGCCCCCCCCCGGCCCAGCGCTAGTTCCCCCGGCGCAGCGACAGCCCCCCCCATCGCAGCGACAGCCCCCCCCGGCCCATCACTTACCAGGACAGCTGGACGGCGGGACAGCTGGGCGGCTTCTCCGGACAGCTCGGCAGCTCTGCACCTTCCTCTAACAGAGGAAGGTACAGAATGGCCGCTCCAGCGCGCTCCCGAGCAGTGACAGCTCGTCTGCGCATGCGCAGAAGAGCTGTAGCGGGGAGCACACTGAAGCGGCTCGTGCTGAATGGAGAAGACCGGACTGCGCAAGCGCGTCTAAAAAAGCAAGCTGCCGGCGAATTTAGACGGAACCATGGAGACGAGGACGCTAGCAACGGAGCAGGTAAGTGAATAACTTCTGTATGGCTCATATTTAATGCACGATGTACATTACAAAGTGCATTAATATGGCCATACGGAAGTGTATAACCCCACTTTGTTTCGCGAGACCACCCCTTTAAGTGTTCCCTTAATGTTTTGTATGGTATGAACCTGCATCCATCTGTAAAGAGAATGGGGAGTCAGTGGCAAATCTACCAATTCTGGTGTTCCCTGTTCTGGTCCCACTACAGGATGTCAGGACCTCATATCACCCTCGTGGAGTCTATCTGGAGTTTGGTCAGAAACATGCAGACCGGTAACCCGCTGGAGGTCATTTTGTAGGACTCTGGCAGTCTTTATGCCAAGTTGATGCTCTTCTATCACCCTTTCCAGCACTCCTCATTTAACAGCCCATGTCCTGGTATCTGCTCCATGCTCTTGAGACTGTGTCGGGAGAGACAATGATGACACCTATGGAGGAACAAGGCTACCTGTGCAATCTGATGAGGCTGCAGGTACCGCTTCATGCTACCAGTAATAAGAATAGCATTTGCAAAACACAAAACTTGAGAAGAATCAGTGAGGAGGTAATGGTCTATGCACACCACCTGCAAACCATTCCCTTTTTGGGCATTATCTAGCTGTAGCCTCTGCAGCGCACCTTTTGTCACTTTTATTTGCACCAGCGGATGTGAAATTGATTATCACTGATTGATATCACTGCAGTTTAAATGGCTTGGGGCTATACAGTGATACTTAGGCCACTCTCACAAATGGGCCCAGGCAAAGCGCCGTGATTTTACTCTCGTACAATCATTGATGAAGTGTGCTAAACGCAAAAAAATGAACAGGCAGTGCTTGAAAATTGCAGCGCACATGTCTGCGAGGCTCTATTGAAATCAATGGGAGTGTTATACCGCAGCATTCAAAGCGCCGCGGTGATCGCAGAAAAAAAAATCTGTGTGATAGTGGCCTAAGAGGAGCTATCTGGGGATTTAAGTTTCTTATCAGCACTTTGGAGTCAGACCAGTCACTTCGACAAGGCATCACATGGTCTTATAGCCAGTCGGTGATATCACAGGTGAGGGACAGGCTGTTGACACATTATGATAATTAAGCAAGCACCTCCTTCTATCACTGTATCAGCAAGGTACCTGTAAAAAATGTAATCCTTTTTTTTTTATTCATTTTTGGGTTTTCATCCCAATTTAAAAAAAAATCATTACTTTTTTATTTATCCATCGACGTCGCTGTATGAGGGCTTGTTGTTTGTAAGATGAGTTGTATTTTTCAATGGTGCTATTTAATGTGCCATATAATGTACTGAAAAACTTTTTACGATATTCTAAGTGGAGTGAAATTTAAACAAAAGCACAATTTTCTCTAGTTTCTATGATGTACACACTACAGCAAAAATGACATAACTTTATTCATAGTCTGTATAATTACTACAATATCAAATGTCTTTTTTTTCTTTGCTACTACTTTTAAAAAATAAAATCTCTTTGGAAAAAAAATTAAATGATTTTTTACCGTTCTCTTCTAACCGCAATCACTTTTTAAAAGTGTTTGTTTTTTGAGGGAGGTCCTGTAGTTTCCATTGGTATGATTTTGGAGTATATACGGCTTTTTTGATCCTCTTTTTATTACACCCCACAATCTCATCACTGGAGGTCATTTAAATGCTGCTGTCACAACTGACGGTGGCCTTTAAAGGATTAACCTGCAGTGCGTGTCAGCTGTAAGAAACAGCCAGCATGCGCATTGTATGGAGTGGGATCAGCTCCCGATCTCCCTCCATACAAACCCCAAACCTCCATGATGTAACTGTACGTCATGAAGAGTTAAGGGGTTAAATCTCTGGATATTCCCTTAATATTTTTAAGCAATATAGTTTCTATTGAGCAAAAACGTATCAATTTTTCGCACAGTAGAAAATAATACCAATGAATTCAAGTACTGATTAGGGATGAGCGAGTATACTCGCTAAGGCACTACTGGCTCGAGTAATGTGCCTTAGCAGAGTATCTCCCTGCTCGTCCATAAAGATTCGGGGGCCGCCGCAGCTGACAGGTGAGTCGAGGCGGGGAGCAGGGGAGGGCGGGCGGGAGAGAGGGAGAGAGAGATCTCCCCTCCTTTCCTCCCTGCTCTCCCCCGCAGCTCCCCGCCCCGCGGCGGCACCAGAATCTTTCGGAACGGGCGGGGAGATACTCGGCTAAGGTACATTACTCGAGCGAGTAGTGCCTTAGCGAGTATACTCGCTCATCCCTAGTACTGATGCAATACATATAGACTTCAATGGGCATATTACATCTCTAAATTGGATGGAAGTAGTCCATGCTGCATTCTTCAGATATGTATATATTTTATACGTCCATGAAAGCAGATTCATAGATTTTCATGAGCTTTGTATTATGGTCTGCAAAACCCAGATTAAATACAGCTATATAATATGCTCTCTCAAATAGGCCTGATAGATATTAATACTTTTATTGGTAACTACTTTGATATAGGTCTGCATTTCTTTTATGTCTTCATGACCATTACTTATTCAATTACATGCTTACTGAACTTATCTCCAATTATCATTGGTCTCCTCGCATTATTATCTTTTACGTTCCTAGGTCTTTGCTGGTAGAATTGTTTGACATTTTATTAGACCCATTTATTCAAGGGGTTATCTGTGAGAAACATGAAAATAAACACTGGCAGACTTGTTTTACAATGAAATACATTATATTCGGTATGCAATGTGATATACTTATTACTTGAAGTCTAAAATTGAGTGCCTGACTTATGTGTTTATGTCTGAGCTCTGCATAGAATGGGAGGTATTGTAGATTATGGGTTTTTTGTTCACACCTGCCTCTGACTATAAGTTATTCTGGTTGATTGTGATGTGTAGCCCTCTGATGCAGTCAGTGGCTACATTTGAGGTCCTGTAATGAACAAGTTGATCATCACTGGCAGTAGAGACAAAGTGTAAACATATTTTCAACAGTCATAGAATGGTAGAGTTGGAAGAGACCTCCAGGGTTATCGTGTCCAACCCCCTGCTCAGTGCAGGATCATCATATGATGACCCAGAGATAGGATAAAAAGTAAGTGAACCCTTTGGAATTACATTGTTTTCTGCACTGATTACTAATAAAATGTAATCTGATTATTATTTAAGTCACAATTATAGAGAACACACAATATAACTAAACTAATAATTATTTAACAGTTGTACATTTATGTATTTTATTGCAAATAAGGGAGATGGAATAATACTACCACAGTCTAGGTCTCCGTCTAGGTGCTCTCCCTGTGTTATTGACGTTTCAAAAAAGTATTTCAATTAAGGCAATGAGATTGTAGTTTGGGCTTCAAAGGTGCTTTGCACACTAAATAAAGGCACACAAAGCCTGGTTACTAGCAAATCTGTAGCACAAGACAGAACATCATGGAATACAGTACTGCAGGCAACACCAAATAACTGATCATGGAATAACAGTGCTGAGATTGCAACATGGAATTGCAGAGTTAAATTTGCAGCCTGGTACACATCCAGGATATCAGACATAGGCTTTCAGGGTAAAGAACAGGAATACAGTATAAGATGCACAATTCACAAACATTAGTTGTAGGAGTCAAGTACACAGGGCTTCTTATCTGCTAAAGCAATTCCAAAGGATGCAAGATTCAAGATAAACACCCAATTCCATGCTGTGGGATATACAACAAGATTCAAGGTACAATAATAGAAAGATTCAAGATTCTGGAACTAGGATGCACAACAAGATTTAGGGTACAGGATACAAACTTAGTTTCATGGGCATGAAAACACCCAGAACCATCAATCATGTTCAAGACTCAGGGCTCTGAGTTCCAACTACAACTGGCCCAGTCTCTGGATGCAAGTTCATGAGTGCTTTCAGAAAAGTTGGATACTGACCTGCCCAAATGGCAATGTAAAAACATAATCAAGACCATAGGGAGTACAAAGGTACAATAATTAACTAATTATTAGTGGTAGGAGACACATGGTAGAGCAAGGTTAGAACAAGCAAGACTCTTGAGTAGCATAGTGATTAAGGCTGCTAAGCATGACCAGGAAGTACAGAGCTCAAGTCCAAATTAACATAGTTCCTGACAATGGACAGCAGAGACAAAAGTGGACGTTTCTAGTACAACACTGCACAAAAACCTCATCCCAACCGTAAAGTATGGTGGAGAGAAAATCATGGTTTGGGCTTGCTTTGCTGCTTAAAAGAACAATGAATTCTAAGGTGCATCAAAACATTTTACAGGGGAATTCCATGATCTCAAGGTTAAGAGGTGTTGAGCAGCACAACAACACAATAACCAAAAACACAAGACTAAATCAACTAAAGAATAGTAGTAAAAGAAGATGTATTTAGAACGGTCAAGTCAGAGTTCTGAACTTAACTTTATCAAGATGCAGGGGCATGTACTGAAGAGGACTGTGTATGCAAGGTATCCCAGAAATACTGATGAAAAAAACACATTTGAATGGAAAAATGATCCAAAATTCTTCCTCAACCCTGTGCAAATCTTATTTTCAGCTACAGGAAACATTGAAGGAAGTGATTTCTGCTAAAGGTGCATCTACAGGAGGGTAGCCCAAAAAACTCAACTTTCTGCTACAAAGCAAGACACCCTCTATTTTTTCCAGTTAGCAAACCTTTATTTGGGGCAAAGTTTCAGGTACTTATGGCTATGTCAAGGTTGTGCTCAAGGGACCACAACTGTTGCTTCAAGCCGTGGAAGCAAATCTTAAGGCTGTTCCAACACAAATTACCAAGACGTTTGTTGTCCAATCAGCTGATACAGCTGTTATTTAGTTAGATTGTGTTTCTCATTCAATGTGACTTAGATAACGGACCGCATTTTACTAGTAATCAATGCAAAAATGCAGGTACAGATGTAGCATGTGCCATACTAATGTTTAGCGTGCAACATCTCATTTGGTACATTATGCAGCTTGTGTAGCCATTCACATATACTTATTGTAAGGCTATGCAAATTGTGTAGTCGTGCTCTGTTAATAGAATAGCAGGCCATGAAAGAAAATTTTTCAAAGGGTTGTATCTAGAGATGAGCGAACGCGTTCGTCCGAGCTTGATATTCGTGCGAATATTAGGGTGTTCGGGATGTTCGTTATTCGTAACGAACACCATGCGGTGTTCTGGTTACTTTCACTTCCTTCCCTGAGACGTTAGCGCGCTTTTCTGGCCAATTGAAAGACAGGGAAGGCATTACAACTTCCCCCTGTGACGTTCAAGCCCTATACCACCCCCCTGCTGTGAGTGGCTGGCGAGATCAGGTGTTCGCCTAATATAAAAGTCGGCCCCTCCCGCGGCTCGCCTCAGATGCGGTGTGAGTTAGATGAGGGACAGTGCTGTTTATACCGGAGCTGCTGTAGGGAAAGAATTGGTAGTTAGTGTAGGCTTCAAGACCCCCCAAAGGTCCTTATTAGGGCCACTGATAGCTGTGTGTTGGCTGCTGTTAGCAGTGGGATTTTTTTTTTTCTCAAAATCGCCTCTGCAGACCGTTGCACCTGGCATTAGGGACAGAAGTGCTGCATAGGCAGGGAGAGTGTTAGGAGTGAGTGTAGCCTTCAAGAACCTCAACGGTCCTTTCTAGGGCCATATTTATCCGTGTGCAGTACTGTCCAGGCTGCTGTTAGCTGTGCTGCATTTTTTTTGGGCTTCTCAAAATCGCCTCTGCAGAGCATTCCACCCTCCATTGATACTGCAGGGAAAGAATTGTATAGGCAGGGCCACAACACAGTTATTATTCATTGAATATACGCAGTGCTGCCTTTTGGTGGGAAAAAACTGAAAACAAATCTATTTGTCCAGCCTCTGTCCGTCCTTACGGGCGGTGGAGACGTGTGAGCTGCGTGAAGAACAGTGCTAAATCATACGCACCCAGCTACGCTTTACTGCTGGCTTCGCCATTTGCTTTCCTTAATTGGGAAAAAAAATACCTGCTCTGCCAGAGTTATAATAACTCTGCTACCCTCACGTTCTGTGACACATAAGCAGGGACACAGCACAGTTATTAAACTTCTCATGTTCATAGAATATACGCAGTGCTGCCTTTTGGTGGGAAAAAACTGAAAACAAATCTATTTGTCCAGCCTCTGTCCGTCCTTACGGGCGGTGGAGACGTGTGAGCTGCGTGAAGAACAGTGCTAAATCATACGCACCCAGCTACGCTTTACTGCTGGCTTCGCCATTTGCTTTCCTTAATTGGGAAAAAAAATACCTGCTCTGCCAGAGTTATAATAACTCTGCTACCCTCACGTTCTGTGACACATAAGCAGGGACACAGCACAGTTATTAAACTTCTCATGTTCATAGAATATACGCAGTGCTGCCTTTTGGTGGGAAAAAACTGAAAACAAATCTATTTGTCCAGCCTCTGTCCGTCCTTACGGGCGGTGGAGACGTGTGAGCTGCGTGAAGAACAGTGCTAAATCATACGCACCCAGCTACGCTTTACTGCTGGCTTCGCCATTTGCTTTCCTTAATTGGGAAAAAAAATACCTGCTCTGCCAGAGTTATAATAACTCTGCTACCCTCACGTTCTGTGACACATAAGCAGGGACACAGCACAGTTATTAAACTTAGATAATTCATTCACTAGAGGCAGTGGGGCCTTTCGTTTTCCAAAAAGGGCAAAAATTATATTTGGCCTGCAGTCTTGCGCCAATTTATTTCCTGCCTGTGAAATCAAATCACTGGTAATACAGCATGCTGAGGGGTAGGGGTAGGCCTAGAGGACGTGGACGCGGCCGAGGACGCGGAGGGCCAAGTCAGGGTGTGGGCACAGGCCAAGCTCCTGATCCAGGTGTGTCGCAGCCGACTGCTGCGCGATTAGGAGAGAGGCACGTTTCTGGCGTCCCCACATTCATCGCCCAATTAATGGGTCCACGCGGGAGACGGTTATTAGAAAATGAGCAGTGTGAGCAGGTCCTGTCCTGGATGGCAGAAAGTGCTTCGAGCAACCTATCGTCTACCCGCAGTTCTGCGCCGTCCACTGCTGCCAATCCGAATCCTCTGTCTGCTGCTCCTCCTTCCTCCCAGCCTCCTCACTCCACTACAATAACACCTGCTCAGGAGCGGGAGCACTCCCAGGAACTGTTCTCGGGCCCCTGCTTAGATTGGGCAGCAGCGGTTCCTCTCCCACCAGAGGAGTTTATCGTCACTGATGCCCAACCATTCGAAAGTTCCCGGGGTCCGGGGGAAGAGGCTGGGGACTTCCGCCAACTGTCTCAACAACTTTCTGTGGGTGAGGAGGACGATGACGATCAGACACAGTTGTCTTGCAGTGAGGTACTAGTAAGGGCAGTAAGTCCCAGGGAGCAGCGCACAGAGGATTCGGAGGAAGAGCAGCAGGACGATGAGGTGACTGACCCCACCTGGTGTGCAACGCTTACTCAGGAGGACAGGTCTTCAGAGGGGGAGTCAAGGGCATCAGCAGGGCAGGTTGCAAGAGGCAGTGCAGTGGCCAGGGGTAGAGGCAGGGCCAGACCGAATAATCCACCAAGTGTTTCCCAAAGCGCCCCCTCGCGCCATGCCACCCTGCGGAGGCCGAGGTGCTCTAAGGTCTGGCAGTTTTTCACAGAGACGCCTGACGACCGACGAACAGTGGTGTGCAACCTTTGTCGCGCAAAGCTCAGCCGGGGAGCCAACACCAACAGCCTCACCACCACCACCATGCGCAGACATATGATGGCCAAGCACCCCGCAAGGTGGGACAAAGGCCGTTCACCGCCTCCGGTTTGCACCCCTGCCTCTCCCCCTGTGCCCCAACCTGCCACTGAGATGCAACCCCCCTCTCAGGACACAGGCACTACCGCCTCATGGCCTGCACCCACACCCTCATCTCCGCTGTCCTCGGCCCCATCCAGCAGTGTAGTTCAGCGCACCGTTCAGCCGTCGCTTGCGCAAGTGTTCGAGCGCAAGCGCAAGTACGCCGCCACGCACCCGCACGCTCAAACGTTAACCGTCCGCATCGCAAAATTCATCAGCCTTGAGATGCTGCCGTATAGGGGTTGTGGAAACAGAGTCCTTCAAAAGTATCATGGAGGCGGCGGCCCCGCGCTACTCAGTTCCCAGTCGCCACTACTTTTCCCGATGTGCCGTCCCAGCCCTGCACGACCACGTCTCCCGCAACATTGTGCGCGCCCTCACCAACGCGGTTACTGCCACGGTCCACTTAACTACGGACACGTGGACAAGCACAGGCGGGCAGGGCCACTACATCTCCCTGACGGCACATTGGGTGAATTTAGTGGAGGCTGGGACAGAGTCAGAGCCTGGGACCGCTCACGTCCTACCCACCCCCAGAATTGCGATCCCCAGCTCGGTGCTGGTATCTGCGGAGGTGTATGCTTCCTCCACTAAAGCACCCTCCTCCTCCTCCTCCTCCTCTGTCTCACAATCAAGATGTGTTAGCAGCAGCATGTCGCCAGCAGTCGGTGTCGCGCGGTGTGGCAGCACAGCGGTGGGCAAGCGTCAGCAGGCCGTGCTGAAACTACTCAGCTTAGGCGATAAGAGGCACACGGCCCACGAACTGCTGCAGGGTCTGACACAGCAGACCGACCGCTGGCTTGCGCCGCTGAGCCTCCAACCGGGCATGGTCGTGTGTGCCACCCTGCGCACCCTGCAACATCACTTTAAGCTGCCAGTGCACCGACTGCTGTGCGACGTGCCCACACGGTGGAACTCTACGCTCCACATGTTGGCCAGGCTCTATGAACAACGGAGAGCTATAGTCGAATACCAACTCCAACATGGGCGGCGCAGTGGGAGTCAGCCTCCTCAATTCCTTTCAGAAGAGTGGGCCTGGTTGGCAGACATCTGCCATGTCCTTGGTAAATTTGAGGAGTCTACCCAGGTGGTGAGCGGCGATGCTACAATCATTAGCGTCACCATTCCTCTGCTATGCATCTTGAGAAATTCCCTGCAAACCATAAAGGCAGCTGCTTTGCGCTCGGAAACGGGGGCGGGGGAAGACAGTATGCCGCTGGATAGTCAGGGCACCCTCCTGTCTATTTCTCAGCGCGTACAGGAGGAGGAGGAGGAGCATGAGGAGGATGAGGAGGAGGGGGAAGAGACAGCTTGGGCCGCTGCTGACGGTACACTGGCTGATTGCCTGTCATCCTTTCAGCGTGTATGGCCTGAGGAGGAGGAGGAGGATCCTGAAAGTGATCTTCCTAGTGAGGACAGCCATGTGTTGCGTACTGGTACCCTGGCACACATGGCTGACTTCATGTTAGGATGCCTTTCTCGTGACCCTCGCGTTGCACGCATTCTGGCCACGACGGATTACTGGGTGTACACACTGCTCGATCCACGGTATAAGGAGAACCTGCCCACTCTGATTCCCGAAGAGGAAAGGGGTTCGAGAGTGTTGCTATACCACAGGACCCTTGCGGACAAGCTGATGGTAAAATTCCCAGCCGACAGCGCTAGTGGCAGAAGGCGCAGTACCGAGGGCAAGGTAGCAGGGGATGTGCGTAGATCGAGCAGCATGTACATCCCAGGCAGTGCAACAGTCTTTAAGGGCCTGGCCAGCTTTATGGCTCCCCACCAAGACTGTGTCACCGCTCCCCAGTCACGGCTGAGTCGGCGGGAGCACTGTAAAAGGATGGTGAGGGAGTACGTAGCGGATCGCACGACCATCCTTGGTGACGCCTCTGCCCCCTACAACTACTGGGTGTCGAAGCTGGACACGTGGCCTGAACTCGCGCTGTATGCCCTGGAGGTGCTTGCTTGTCCTGCGGCTAGCGTCTTGTCGGAAAGGGTGTTTAGTGCGGCTGGGGGAATCATCACAGATAAGCGTAGCCGCTTGTCAACCGACAGTGCCGACAGGCTAACACTCATCAAGATGAACAAAGGCTGGATTTCCCCAGACTTCTGTTCTCCACCAGCGGACAGCAGCGATACGTAAGCAATACGTAGGCTGCACCCGCGGATGGAAGCTACGTTCTCTCTCACCATCCAAAACGGGGACATTTCTGCTTCATCAATCTGTGTCTAATATTCCTCCTCCTCCTCCTCCTGCTCCTCCTCCTGAAACCTCACGTAATCACGCTGAACGGGCAATTTTTCTTAGGGCCACAAGGCTCAGTCAAATAATTTTTCAGAACAATTTTTAAAAGTTTCAATGCGCTTAAAAGCATTGGAACTTTAACTTGAACCAATTTTTCGTTACACTGGGCTGCCTCCAGGCCTAGTTACCACTTAAGCCACATTAACCAAAGCGATTAATGTGTTTCACCTGCCCTCTTGGCTGGCCATGGCCAATTTTTGGGATGTACATTAGTACTGTTGATACAGCAATTTTTGTGGGCCCTCGCCTACAGTGTAATCAAATTAATTTTTAGCCCACCTGCATTACAGCTGACGTAACCTCAGCTGTGTTGGGCAATGCAATGGGATATTTTTGTGTACCGCCGGTGGGTTCCAGGGAGCCACCCATGCTGTAGGTGCACACGGAGTTTTTAATACATCTGTACACTTCTAAAGAACCCCAGTCTGACTGGGGCATGCAGTGTGGGCCGAAGCCCACCTGTATTACGCACAACATTACTACCTCAGCTGTGTTGGGCAATGCAATGGGATATTTCTATGTACCGCCGGTGGCTTCCTGGCACCCACCCAGGCAGTGGGTCCACAGGGAATTATAAATGCATCTGTTTCCACTTATAAAGAAACCCAGTCTGACTGGGGCATGCAGTGTGGGCCGAAACACACCTGCATTAACCCTTTCCAGTCCACTGTGTGACCTGTGAAGACATTAGGGTTTAAGGCTGTACAGCTCCGTTGTTGGTAGACGTCCGTCGGGGTTCTCTTACTGTATATTGCCAGCCTCTCTGCTGTCGGAGCCTATCCTACGTGTCAGCTCATGCAGTACTGGCTTTAGCCAGCATATAGCGCCGTTGTATAACGGCAGAAAAAGAGTAAGCCCCCTAGGAAAACCATATACAAATTGGATTGGAAAGGGTTAAGCACAACATTACTACCTCAGCTGTGTTGGGCAATGCAATGGGATATTTCTATGTACCGCCGGTGGCTTCCTGGCACCCACCCATGCTGTAGGTGCACACGGAGTTTTTACTACATCTGTACACTTATAAAGAACCCCAGTCAGACTGGGGCATGCAGTGTGGGCCGAAGCCCACCTGCATTAAGCACGACATTACTACCTCAGCTGTGTTGGGCAATGCAATGGGATATTTCTGTGTACCACCGGTGGGTTCCAGGGAGCCACCCATGCTGTGGGTCGACAGGGACTTCACAATAGGGAGTTGTACCTGCCTGTGTCTATGAATTAAAAAGCCCGGTCTGACTGGGGCATGCAGACACCTTGACAGAATGAATAGTGTGTGGCACATAGGTTCCCCATTGCTATGCCCACGTGTGCAGCTCCTGATGGCGGTGGCACAGGATTCTATTTCTCATTGCTTCTGTACAGCATTGTGGGCTATCGCTCCGCCACTTTTAAAGAGGGTCGCTGCCTAGCCGTGCCAACCTCTGCAGTGTGTGTCTGCGGTCCCTCGTCATGGCAGACGCAATTCTAAATAGACATGAGCGTGGTGTGGCATGAGGGCAGCTGAAGGCTGCCCAGGGACACTTTGGTGTGCGCTGTGGGGGGGAGGGGGGGCGGTTGGTCAGCATGTAACCCAGGAGAAGTGTCAGTGGAGTGTCATGCAGGCAGTGATTGTGCTTTGTTGGAGGTAGTGTGGTGCTTAGCAAAGGTATGCCATGCTAATGAGCGCTTTTCAGAAGTAAAAGTTGTTGGGAGGGGGGGGGGGCCCACTCTTGCCGCTATTGTGGCTTAATAGTGGGACCTGTGAACTTAGGATGCAGCCCAACATGTAGCCCCTCGCCTGCCCTATCCGTCACTGTGTCATTCCAATCACTTTCCTGAATTGCCCAGATTTTCACACATGAAAACCTTAGCGAGCATCGGCGAAATACAAAAATGTTCTGGTCGCCCATTGACTTCAATGGGGTTCGTTGTTCGAAATGAACCCTCGAGCATCACGGGAAGTTCGTTACGAATAACGAACACCCGAACATTTTGGTGTTCGCTCATCTCTAGTTGTATCTGTAGTTCAAAATTCTGACAGCAGCATTTAAATGCCCCGATCGTGATAAGATCGTGAGGTGCCATTCGAGTTGGGCACCTCCTGAAAAGCCCCACAGCTGTCATTACAGATTGCCTATAAAGCCGTGCTTGTGGTGCGCCTTGATAGATTGCTTTTCAGATTGCAGTATATAGTATAATACTGTGGTAGAACATCATACTGCAGGAGCGATCAAACCATCACAAATAAATGACCCTATGGGGACAAAAAGTACATATCTGTTTTTAAAAAAGTTTGAGAAATTTTTAAAAAATAAAAGGTAACAAAACTTTTAGAAAAAAAACAACTTTTCTCATACTTATAATAAAAAATCTAAATAAAAAACCCAAAACATATTTGATATTGCTGGGTCGCTAAGAGTCTGATCTATTGAAGTGGCACATTACTTACCACGCATGGTCAACGATGTCAGAAAAAAATAAACAACATAATTGCACTTTTTTTGGTCACCCCAATTCCAAAAAAGTCATATGTACTCCAAAATAGTACCAGTAGAAACTACAGGACGACCTCCAAAAATGAGCCCTTGCACAATTATGTTGACGAAAAAATAAGAAAGTTGCGACTGTCAGAAGATGGTGGCAGATAATAATTAATCCCCCCTCCCAATAAAAAAGTTATATATATATATATATATATATATATATATATATATATATATATAAATAATACTAATAATCTTTATTTGTATAGCGCCACCATATTCCGCAGCGCTTACATAGACAGGGGGAACACAGAAAGACAAAAGTACAATAAAAAATGACAGAACCACGGTTACATAGTAATCAGTTGATGGAAACAATAGAGGTGAGGGTCCTGCTCCAGCGAGCTTACATACTACAAGTAATGGGGGGATACAGAAGGTAAAGGAGCTGGAGATGTGCATGGTATGGCGAGGTGGAGAGTGAGGGATGCTATATACAGACAATGGTCAGACATTTAGCCGTGTGACGGCAGAATCGGTATGACTGCAGGGACAGTTGATGGTGGCTAGCAAGGATTGCAGTCAGTAGGTCAGGAAGCATGTTATCAGGCAGCGTACAGAAGGGTTTGGTTTAGGGAATGCAGTATATCTCCCTGAAGAGGTGCGTTTTTAGAGCACACCTGAAGTTTTTTAAGTCCTAGATTGCCCGGGTAGCCTTTGGTAGTGCGTTCCAGAGGATCGGTGCTGCTCTGGAGAAGTCTTGGAGGCAGGAGTGAAAAGTTCGAATTAGAGGAGTGCGCAGTCTAGTTTCGTTAGCAGAGCGGAGAGCCTGGGCTGGGTGATGGATTGAGATGAGGGAGGCAATATAGGGGGGCGCTGCGGAGGGCTTTGTGGATGAAGGTAGTAAGTTTAAATTGAATTATGTATTTAACGGGAAGCCAGTGCAGTGACTGGCACAGGGCATATGTATATGTATATATATATATATATATATATATATATATATAAATTTGGTATCATAGTAATGGTACTGATCTATAGAATCAAGTTATGTCGTATTTACTGCAGTATATACACTAGAGAAAGAAGATCCCTCTAAAGATGATGGAATCTTGCTGTTATTCCATTTCACTACACTCAGATTTTTTTTTGCGTTTTTCCGTACATCATACACTACATTACATAGTACCATTGTAAAATACAACTGACCCTCAAAAACCAAGCCTGCAGACAGCTACATTAATGGATAAATAAAAGAGTTATGAGTTTTAAAAACTGGGGAGGAAAAACAAAAAATGAAAGACAAAGTTGGGTGACGTCCTTGGTTGTTCTGCAATCTAAAATGCTGTGTATTTATCTTTAGCACTAGACTTATGCTCCAAAGTCAGGCTGTGCTTAAAGCCATGTCCCCTTCAGCACACTCCTAAAAGCATTCCAGATTCCAAATGAGAAAGCCACATGTTGTCTAAGTGTTCTATACTTGTAATTTCCAGTTACCTATTGCCATGTAACTACTAGAAGAGTGAACTGAATGCACAATCAGCGTCTATCTCACTGCTATAGATCCACATGTCTTGTTTACAGCTCAGATGTCTTGTTGCTCTCCAGCTGTTGTGGAGCCATGCTATGCTGTACATCCACAGCTTTAGTCTCTCTTATAGGTCTTTTCCATTCTCTTCTACATTGGAGTTAAATACATTGTCTGTGCTTCGCTCTGGGTGAAGAGGGAATATTTTTTTATAGCTTTTTATTGTAGTTCTGTGGTTTTCTTGAATGATTGTGAGGCTGAAATATTTAAAATGTTTGCCTCATGAAATCAAAGTTATTCTTTTATGACCTCTCCAAATGATAGGATATAAAACCAAAGGAAGGGTTGTAGTGAGGCAAGCCCTTTAATGTTTAATGGAAACATGAGTGTCTATTCAATTTCTCAAGCATACTGCTTTTACGCAGAATATCAACAAGTCTTACTACCCAATGTAGTCATTGTTTGGCACACACTATACACAAATAGTGTAGGGTTTATTTCAGGTAGAATAGCAAAATAGAAGTCTGACCTATCCTTAGGATTCATTAGCAAGAAAGGAACCATGGCACTCACGGAGCACTGCTGCCCCTCCATTGTTTATCCAGGCACAGTGAATTATCCATATGGCTTTGATACTGTAGCTTAGCTCCATTCAAGTGCTGCAGCCCCTTTGCTGTGATCTACAGAGGGGGTATTGGGGGTCTAACATTGAAGCCTCGGTCAGACAAGTTTTTGTTTTCGAACACAAATAGGCACGCAAAAAGATCGCGTCAATGAGAACCAATGCTTTCCTATGAAAGTGTTCACATGTACGTTTTTTAGAGGCGCAAAATACTCACATCAGCCAAAGATAGGACATGCTAGTGCAACCCACAACTAAAAGGTCCATGGTGAGCGCCAAGTTAGTATCTGGCCTATCTTTGGAGTGTGTTTTCTATAGACTCCTATGGAAGCTGGAAAACACACACCACGCACCTCCGATCATGTGTGGCTTACATGTGCAATTATGTGCCAAAGTTTTGGAGCAAAAACTAACGTAACCTAAGCCAACTAATGATTGGTGTAAAGTTAGATAAAGATGTCTATAGATGCGCCAGATTCATCATCCATAAATCTGGAACATTTTAAGATTGTCTAGATCAAGTTTGCACTGAAACTAGTGTTCAGTTTGTCACATTGTGTGTCTCAAGATCTTTCCTGCACTTGCAGTTTGTACATCTATATTTGTTAGATATTCTTTATGGCTAATTAGTCTGGGTTTTATGTTATTCATTATCTTCCCATCCACAGTATACTGTATCTGGTATTCAGGTATGGTAATTTGGGTGTTCTGTTTGTTTTTTTCTCTTTTAGGTGTTTTTAACTTCTCTTTTTTTCATACGCACCTTGAATATTTTTTATTTTGTGTTTTTTTTACTTATGTGTAATAAAGATTTGATATTTTTCTATTTTTTTTTGCTGTTTAATTATGTGCAATATTTTTCTCTATGTGTTTACTATTTTTTTCTTTCAATTTTTTTTATTTTGGAAGCCCCCTTTAATGCACAGCTTACTATAGCTCATATGGCGCAAGACACAGTGAGACTCAGTGGACATTTACTTTATCTAAAGAATCTTAACCCTTTGCAATCCAATTTTGGATTCAGGGTTTCTTAGGGGGATTTCTCTTTCTGCTATTATACAATGGCGCCATCTGCTGGCTAGAGCCAGTACAGCGGTATGTGACATGCTGGAGAGGCCCCCAACAACAGAGTGGACAGTAATCTACAGTAAGAATACCCTGTCGGATGCCTTCTGACATTGGAGCTGTACAGCCTTCAATCAGAATGTCTTTTGATGTCAGACAGTGGATTGGAAAGGCTTAATGTTATGATATAGTGCAGGGGTGGGCAATTAATTTTCCCATGGGGCCACATGAGAAATTGGAATGGTTTTAGAGGGCCAGACCAACAAATTCCCCGCTATGTCTTCGACCCGTCTCGTTATAGTTCGCCTGGAGAGGGGCACATTTGCGAATGCTTCTTTTTTCTCAGGACAAATTAGCGCTGCAGAGTCCACCAAACATTCTTTGACAAACTCCCCATCAGAGAATGGCTTACTGTTTCTTGCAATTTTGTAGGATACTACAAAGCAGGTCTTTACGGCTGCATCCCTGGATGAGTGAAGCTTTTTAAAAAATCCTTGCTGACTTTGGAGTTTTGCTAGCAAATCTTCAGATACCCGTGCCCGCTCTGCCTCCGTCAAGTTCTTGTATTTCTCTCCGTGTTTAGTCTCATAATGGCGATGCAAATTGTAATCTTTAAATACAGCTATCTGCTCTCCACAAACTAAACACACAGCTTTACCTTTGGTTTCAGTAAATAGATATTTAGAAGTCCATTCTTTGTTAAAAACTCGGCATTCTGCATCAATTTTTCTTTTTTTAATGTTAGCCGCCATATTTAAGGGTTAACAGCTAACCTCGGAAAATAGATTTTTTTAATACACAGTAGTATGCTCCTAGGAGAGGGCACAGAGAGCTGCCCCAAGAAGAGAGATTAAAAAGTGAATATTATTAGTATTATTATTCTAATTACAATGCAAAGGGAAAAGTCCTGACACTTACCAATGACGAGCGTGGAACAATTGTCCTGGCACTCCCCAAGGTCCGCAACGAGCATCCTGGCACTCAGAAGTTACAGTGGCATCACTTACTCAGCATCGGGAAGCAGTGAAACTACAGACTCCGAAGCCTTGTCCATTTTGTTAACTTATGTGCTGTTTAATAAAGTTATTCAAGCCTACGTCATTGGTAGAGGTGCTTGAATAAGTAAGGCCTGAATAACTATTAGCACAGCACAGAAGTGAACAAAATGGACAAGGCTTCGGAGTGCATAGTTTCGCTGCTTCCCGTTGCTGACACCGGACTCATTGGTGAGTCACCAGGACACTCTTTGCGGGCCGGTCCGAGCTATTCAGCGGGCCGGATGTGGCCCGCGGGCCGTGCTTTGCCCAGGTCTGATATAGTGCCATTCTCTTTCTCAGAAAAATGTAAGCAAATCAGCGGATGTCCAAGAGGTGTTATACCTAGAAATGTTCTGAATGAATGCTTCATAGGCCATGCCTGCAGATGCTATTACTGCTACTCTAAAGCTGGGTTCACACAAGATGGGTTTGCTGCAGAATTTCTTTGCTACAAATTCGCCCACGGCTCCTAATCCTCGGATTAGCCAGCCCTGTGGACAAGATTTAGCAAAAATCCCATCCACGTGGGGTGGACAGTCCTTCACGGCAAAGCCAGACTCAACCGGCAGTGGAGTGCAGAATTGATAGCGACAGCAGGTCAATGCTTTTTTTTTTTCCATTGCAGCCTCACTCCTCTCTATGGGGAGAGTTGCGGAATATTCCGTCCATGTGAAAGGTTCCTTTAGAATTAAAATGTATCAGAGTTGATAATACATGTCTACAGAAAGTGTTCATGTGAATTCAGATCTTCGCTGGCCATTCACTACAACTGTACACCTTCAGTAACGCCACTAGAGCCACGCAGTGCAGTTGTTACATTAGTAAAGTTTTCCGGCAGTGTGCATCTTCTTTTAATGTGATCTCTGACTTTATCTGCAACAAATTCTAATTTTACCACTGTTACCTAGGGGATAGAAGTTCAGAGCTTTTTCAGACTTTCTTTTTTCTTGTGAAGATCTTATTCGCTGTCAGCTGAGCCCCGAGGCCTTCTTGTTTGCCTATCCCAGGAGCTTCTGACAGCTGTCACCTTCTGTGTAGGAAAAAGAGAATTTACAGATTTATTCAGATCACAGGGGCAAACAGAAGCCTGATGAGTTTCCAAAAAGAAATAGTCAGGGAATAAATAGTGATAGTGTGATAAAAGGGAAATGACTGCAAGAGATTAGAGGGGAGGTGATATAAGTTTGGGTGACACAAAAAAAGACAAGAAATTGTATATACAATGTCAAATAAGTAACAAAATATGACTTCAAGCAGATATCACAACAAACAGTGAAAATCAAGCTACTGTGAGGGTTTTATTTAAATATTGATAGCCAAGTAACCATTTCTTTTTATACACAGACTTTTACATGGTGTGTGCAGCCCCATACAATGTAACATACTTGATAGAACTTCTAAAGTGACAGCTACAAGCCAGTAATGATGAAGACAACCATATCATATAATTACAACATAGTCTCAGGTCACACATAACCTAATATTCTTCTATATTGCTGCATTTATTTCCTAGAGTCTGCAGAACTTCTATGATTTGTATTACAGTATCTCCATATGTTGATTAAGCAGAGGGGAGCTTTTGGGGTTCCCCTTGGTTTCTACAATCTCTTTATACAACAGCAAGGATTGAAATTTTATACTGATCTTGATAATGAGAAAATGTATTTCCAGATCACAGAAACTATACGCCATTTCATCTAAGGAAATATTTTAGGCGTTTGATGCGACTTGATTCAACATAAAATAGTTGCAATAACTTTACCTTATAGAGTATTTCTGTAAATTGAGAGTGTAATTGGGGTAGCTGTTCCCCTGAAATATATCGCTATTGTTCTCCAGCTGGACAGTTGCTGAAAGAATGTTATCAGCGCTGCCTGCGGAGAACTCAGTGTGCGGTCCATCCTATCAGGGACAATGGATTATAAGCTGAGCTGACGAAAAGTGCACAATGGGCACACATTTACACGCAATGATTATCGCTCAAAAGATGGCTTTTGCGCGAATTTTGAGCGATCATCGTTGTATGTAAGTGCACCTTAACTTTCTTTGACAAGTGCTTTACTTTTCATAAAATCCATGTTTCTGTGCTGAAACACAAGCACAACACGTAGTCCACTGTACTATATGCTGTGCTCATACTATGTGGTCTGCGATATTCATGAGCTGTGTCTTCATAGCCCCTCCTCCCTCATCTGATTGACAGCTTTCTTCCTATACATGCTATTATTTGGAGAGGAGTGGCAAAATGCACTGAGATTTATTAACAGTACTGTATGCTCCAAAATAATGGTGCATGGCCTAAATAAATCTGCAGCATTTTACCACTCTTTTCATCCATTTCCCTTTTCTAGACACATTTTTGAAAACTGTTTAGTGAGGCGTAAAAAGTGTCTAAAATACATAATAAATCTGGCCTCCGGCATTTATGCCTGTGTTTTTGCACAATCTCAGCCAGAAGTTCTAATGCATTTTGCTTAGTAAATCTCCCCCAGTGTATTATGACTTTTATTTATTTTATGATTTCTATCTATTAAGCTTTACTTACCAGAACCTTTTAAAATTTGCATTATGTATGTAAGCAATATCCAAACATACATTCTAATAATCTACTGTACATAATTCCCAGCCTGAATTGACCTCAAGTAGTCTGGCAGCGGCCTATAACATTGCCCTTTACCTTAATGTAATTTTACACATTTGCATTGACTTGATTGAATATGGCAGCCCCATGCCATGACTCAATGACTTTATCCTCCATTCTCTTAACATATTTTATTTATTGTGTGCTGCACATCACAGATGACTGCATTAGTCTGCGAGACACCTTTCTTCTTCTATTTTATTACTGCATTTTGTAACCTAAATGGCTAATTTGTTGCAGACTCTGCTAAATCTATTGTTTCAATCAATAATGGGGTTCCTTTTCAGAAAGCTTTGTTTCAGAAAGATAATTCTGTCTTATGTACAATGCACCTAACTAATATATCTAGCCTATAGGTGAGGCATGATTAGCTGCAATTATGTATTCTCTTTAGTAAATGTTCTCCACAACACGTTTTCATATTTATGAAGAAATAATGTTAAAGGGGTTGTCTCGCGAAAGCAAGTGGGGTTAAGTACTTCTGTATGGCCATATTAATGCACTTTGTAATATACATCGTGCATTAAATATGAGCCATACAGAAGTTATCACTTACCTGCTCTGGAACGGCACATGTGCCGTTCCAGCCTCCTGATTGGCTGGAATCGGCACATGTGTTGGGGCGGAGCTACGCGATGACGCGTACAAGGGGCGGAGCCAAAACGCCGCTGCTGCCGAGCCGAAGGGAGAAGACCCATCTGCGCAAGCGCATCTAAAAAAGCAAGAAGACACCGAAATTAGACGGAGCCATGGAGACGGGGACGCCAGCAACGGAGCAGGTAAGTGAATAACTTCTGTATGGCTCATATTTAATGCACGATGTATATTACAAAGTGCATTAATATGGCCATACAGAAGTGTACAACCCCACTTGCTGCCGCGAGACAACCCCTTTAAGTTACATACTGCAGCAATCTTGGGATTTTTCTTATGTGAAGACAAATATATATTGTTATAAAAAAACTAAAATATACAGTATGTAGGGCAGACACATAGCACAGCACTATCTGGACTTAACCCTTTCCAATCCACTGTCTGACATCTAAAGACATTATGATTTAAGGCTGTACAGCTCCAATGTTGGAAGACATCCGTAGGGGTTCTTTTACTGTATATAGCCAGCCTCTCTGCTGTCAGAGCCTATGCAACGTGTCACCTCATGCAGTACTGGCTTTAGCCAGCAGATAGCGCAGTTGTATAACGGCAGAAAAAGAGTAAGCCCCCCCTAGGAAAACCAGGATAAAAAGTGGATTGGAAAGGGTCCCTTCACACAAACCCATGTGTATTTGCGCATCAATGAGCGTAGCATTTTTTGCTGGATGAATGTTGCTTTTTTTGTGTGTGCATGGACATCTTTTACTGTACTTTTTGCACACACTAGGCACACTCAAAAAAATAAATCACCAATGCTCCCAGCCATTGAAATGACTGATAGTCTATTGAGTTAAAGATGTGTTCTTTCTGCTGCGCAAGTAGGACGGATTCAGATGACTGCATTTGCGGAGGCATTTCCACATGTTAAAATCTCACCAGTATGATGCAATCAAGTGATGCCTTAGATTTCAATCAATTAGTTTAGACGGTCTTGTTTTTTTCAAGCAAAATCTTTGTCCATGAAAAGATCGGTCTTGCTCTATCTTTGTCCGTGTTACACAAAAAGCTTGCCCCAATTAGGCATTAAATTGCCAAGCGTGTGAAATGGCATTTTGATCACGAAAAGAAAAAAAAATCTATCTGCTGGCACGGACGGATAAGCCTGCTTCTTGCCATCTCCTAACTTCATTCATGTGAAGATATGTTCCGTACGGGCGAATGTATTTAGGTATACGCTCATCTGAATAAGCTCTCAAGTGTAACTGCATCTCCCCCTTTGCACATGGCACACCCCCATTGACTTCTATTGAGACTTTTGTAGTGCAAATGCACCGGAAAATAGAGCATGCTGCGTTTTTTGTCTTTGCACAACAAAAATGTGCAGGAAAAATACACTTATGTGGATGATCCCATTTTAATCAATGTGTTTGATTCACTGTGTACTGTGCACACAAACTTTACATTAAGCTGTTGTGTCGATCATAGAAACACGATAACATGAACACAAACTCTGACCAATGTGAATATTCTCTCTCTATCTATATATATACACACACATATATATTAGATTCGCTTTCATGTGATATATTCAAATATGGAGAATATTCACATTGATCAGAATTTGTGGGCATGTTATTACACAAGAATTAGACTCTTCTAGACCCCATTATTAGTACATCAAGGAATATGACCTAGTTTATATATGTGAATCTTTCTAGTGTGTTGAAAAATATAGAATAGCCACATCAACTGAAGTTCTTATTTGACTATGTTATTACACAAGAACTGAACACATCAACTTGTTTCTGTGATTAAAAAAGTCACTGAGGCGCTTAAGTTCTTTAGAACTTTTTTAAGATTTTCTCACCGAAAAGAACCTTACTAGTAGTTAAAATTTAACCTTTATTTGATATCTTCTTAAAAGAACTAGTATGTACATACAACGAACAAAAATTTTAATACTTAAAATATAACTCCTTCTCTGATTTAGAGGAGATAGACAACTTATATGCGATCAATGGTACTGTCCCCTCCAGAGTGTTTTCGCAGGGCCACAGAGCTATTTTATGCTCGTGTAATTTTTAAAGGGCAATGGTCACAATGCCCTATTATTTATTCTTGCCTTGATTTTACTGTTCACTTCTGGACCAAGGTACCATTTAGATCCCATATATTTATAAGCGGTCACTCTGATACTTTATTTACTATAGATAGTCAGAGCCAAGAGTAGCCGCTTAATTAATAAACCCACATGACAGGGGATGCTATTATACATAAAACACCCTTCATCAGGTTATAATTTGAAGATCTGTCTAAACAACTCTCTCAAAAGTATCTAGAATTGGTGGTTTTATTCGGTCACAGACACATTGGATTTTTGTTCGTATCTGATCCTTATGGAATAAACGTTATTTTTTGTGGAGCTTAGTCCTTATCATCCATTATTTCCATCAACGCGTTTCTATGACACTCAACCAGTGTGTCACTTCATCAGGATGGATATATGTAGTTTAATCTGGCTTTGTTATAATTGCCCCCCAGAGAGCTGATACCATTACAATGCTCCTATACACATAACGCAAAACGTCATGCACCGTGTTAAATGCCCTTTGTTATATTAGGGCTATAGCACGTTCCCTCACTGAGAGTATGTGGTGTCTATACTGATAATGATAGTCACCAATTATGTGCTCATTAGAGATGAGCGAGCACCAAAATGCTCGGGTGCTCGTTACTCGAGACGAAATTTTCGCGATGCTCAAGGGTTCGTTTCGAGTAACGAACCCCATTGAAGTCAATGGGCGACCCGAGCATTTTTGTATATCGACGATGCTCGCTAAGGTTTCCATTTGTGAAAATCTGGGCAATTCAAGAAAGTGATGGGAACGACACAGCAACGGATAGGGCAGGCGAGGGGCTACATGTTGGGCTGCATCTCAAGTTCCCAGGTCCCACTATTAAGCCACAATAGCGGCAAGAGTGGGACCCCCCCCCTCCCAACAATTTTTACTTCTGAAAAGCCCTCATTAGCAATGCATACCTTAGCTAAGCACCACACTACCTCCAACAAAGCACAATCACTGCCTGCATGACACTCCGCTGCCACTTCTCCTGGGTTACATGCTGCCCAACCCCCCCCCCCCCCTGCACGACCCAGTGTCCACAGCACACACCAAACTGTCCCTGCGCAGCCTTCAGCTGCCCTCATGCCACGCCACACTCATGTCTATTTATAAGTGCGTCTGCCATGAGGAGAAACCGCAGGCAAACACTGCAGAGGGTTGGCACGGCTAGGCAGCGACCCTCTTTAAAAGGGGCAGGACGATAGCCCACAATGCTGTACAGAAGCAATGAGAAATATTATCCTGTGCCACCGCCATCAGGAGCTGCACACGTGGGCATAGCAATGGGGAACCTATGTGCCACACACTATTCATTCTGTCAAGGTGTCTGCATGCCCCAGTCAGACTGCGTTTTTTTATAAATAGTCACAGGCAGGTAAAACTCTGCAATGGGAATTCCGTGTGCACCCACAGCATGGGTGGCTCCCTGGAACCCATTCGCTGTACATAAATGTATCCCATTGCAGTGCCCTGGACAGCAGAGCTAACGTCAGATTAAATGCAGGAGGGCTTCGGCCCAAACTGCATGCCCCAGTCAGGCTCGAGTTTTTTATAAGTATACACAGGCACGTACATCTCCCTAATGGGAAGTCCATGTGGACCGACAGCATGGGTGGGTCCCAGGAAGCCACCGGCGGTACATAAATATATCCCATTGCAGTGCCCAGCATAGCTGATGTAACGTCAGCTTTAATGCAGGTGGGCAAAAAATTGGATTACACTGTAGGCGAGGGCCCCCAAAAAGTGGTGTACCAACAGTACTAATGTACCTCAGAAAAATTGCCCATGCCCAACCAAGAGGGCAGGTGAAACCCATTAATCGCTTTGGTTAATGTGGCTTAATTGGTAACTAGGCCTGGAGGCAGCCCAGTTAAAATAAAAATTGGTTCAGGTGCAAGTTTCAACGCTTTAATGAGCATTGAAACGTATAAAAATTGTTCACAAAAATTATATGACTGAGCCTTGTGGGCCTAAGAAAAATTGCCCATTCGGCGTGATTACGTCAGGTTTCAGGAGGAGGAGCAGGAGGAGGAGGATGAATAGAATACACAGATTGATGAAGCAAAAACGTCCCCGTTTTTGATGGTGATAGGGAACGATGCTTCCATCCGCGGGTGCAGCCTACGTATTGCTTAGGTATCGCTGCTGTCCGCTGGTGGAGAAGAGAAGTCTGGGGAAATCCAGGCTTTGGTCATCTTGATGAGTGTTAGCCTGTCGGCACTGTCGGTTGACAGGCGGGTACGCTTATCTGTGATGATTCCCCCAGCCGCACTAAACGCCCTCTCTGACAAGACGCTAGCCGCAGGACAAGCAAGCACCTCCAGGGCATAGAGCGCGAGTTCAGGCCACGTGTCCAGCTTCGACACCCAGTAGTTGTAGGGGGCAGAGGCATCACGGAGGACGGTCGTGCGATCGGCTACGTACTCCCTCACCATCCTTTTACAGTGCTCCCGCCAACTCAGCCTTGACTGGGGAGCGGTGACACAGTCTTGCTGGGGAGCCATAAAGCTGGCAAAGGCCTTGGAGAATGTTCCCCTGCCTGCGCTGTACATGCTGCCTGATCTCTGCGCCTCCCCTGCTACCTGGCCCTCGGAACTGCACCTTCTGCCACTAGCGCTGTCGGATGGGAATGTTGCCATCAGTTTGTCCGCCAGGGTCCTGTGGTATAGCATCACTCTCGAACCCCTTTCCTCTTCGGGTATGAGAGTGGAAAGGTTCTCCTTATACAGTGGGTCAAGCAGTGTGTACACCCAGTAATCCGTAGTTGCCAGAATGCGTGTAACGCGAGGGTCTCGAGAAAGGCATCCTAACATGAAGTCAGCCATGTGTGCCAGGGTACCTGTACGCAACACATGGCTGTCCTCACTAGGAAGATCACTTTCAGGATCCTCCCCCTCCTCCTCAGGCCATACACGCTGAAATGATGACAGGCAAGCAGCATTGGTACCCTCAGCAGTGGGCCAAGCTGTCTCTTCCCCCTCCTCCTCATGCTCCTCCCCCTCCTCCTCAACGCGCTGAGATATAGACATGAGGGTGCTCTGACTATCCAGCGACATACTGTCTTCCCCCGCCTCCGTTTCCGAGTGCAAAGCCTTTATGCTTTGCAGGGAACTTCTCAAGAGGCATAGCAGAGGAATGGTGACGCTAATGATTGCAGCATCTCCGCTCTCCATCTGGGTAGACTCCTCAAAGTTTCCAAGGACCTGGCAGATGGCTGCCAACCAGGCCCACTCTTCTGTAAAGAATTGAGGAGGCTGACTCCCACTGCGCCGCCCATGTTGGAGTTGGTATTCCACTATAGCTCTACGCTGCTCATAGAGTCTGGCCAACACGTGGAGCGTAGAGTTCCACCGTGTGGGCACGTCGCACAGCAGTCGGTGCATTGGCAGATTAAACCGATGTTGCATGGTCCGCAGGGTGGCAGCGTCTGTCTTGGACTTGCCGAAATGTGCGCTGACCCGGCGCACCTTTCCGAGCAGGTATGACAAGTGTGGGTAGCTTTTCAGAAAGCGCTGAACCACAAAATTAAAGACATGGGCCAGGCATGGCACGTGCGTGAGGCTGCCGAGCTGCAGAGCCGCCACCAGGTTACGGCCGTTGTCACACACGACCATGCCCGGTTGGAGGCTCAGCGGTGAAAGCCAGCGGTCGGTCCACTCTGTCAGACCCTGCAGCAGTTCGTGGGCCGTGTGCCTCTTCTCTCCTAAGCTGAGTAGTTTCAGTACGGCCTGCTGACGCTTGCCCACCGCTGTGCTGCCACGCCGCGCGACACCGACTGCTGGCAACGTGCTGCTGCTGCTGACACATCTTGATTGTGAGACAGAGGTTGCGTTGGAGGAGGAGGAGGAGGGTGGTTTAGTGGAGGAAGCATACACCGCCGCAGATACCAGCACCGAGCTGGGGCCCGCAATTCTGGGGGTGGGTAGGACGTGAGCGGTCCCAGGCTCTGACTCTGTCCTAGCCTCCACTAAATTCACCCAATGTGCCGTCAGGGAGATATAGTGGCCCTGCCCACCTGTGCTTGTCCACATGTCCGTTGTTAAGTGGACCTTGGCAGTAACCGCGTTGGTGAGGGCGCGTACAATGTTGCGGGAGACGTGGTCGTGCAGGGCTGGGACGGCACATCGGGAAAGTAGTGGCGACTGGGAACCGAGTAGCGTGGGGCCGCCGCCGCCATCATGCTTTTGAAAGCCTCTGTTTCCACAAGCCTATACGGCAGCATCTCCAGGCTGATCAATTTGGCTTTGTGCACGTTGAACACTTGAGCGTGCGGGTGCGTGGCGGCGTACTTGCGCTCGTGCTCAAAAGGGTTGCGCTAGCGACGTCTGGATGCTGCGCTGAGAGACATTGCTGGATGGGGCCGAGGACAGTGGAGGTGAGGGTGTGGGTGCAGGCCGGTAGGCACTCATGCCTGTGTCCTCAGAGGGGGGTTGGATCTCAGTGGCAGGTTGGGGCACAGGGGGAGAGGAAGTGGTGCAAACCGGAGGCGGTGAACGGCCTTCGTCCCACCTTACCTTGTGGGGTGCTTGGCCATCATATGCCTGCGCATGCTGGTGGTGGTGGCTCCCCAGCTGATCTTGGCGCGACAAAGGTTGCACACCACTGTTCGTCGGTCGTCAGGCGTCTCTGTGAAAAACTGCCACACCTTAGAGCACCTTGGCCTCTGCAGGGTGGCATAGTGCGATGGGGCGCTTTGGGAAACAGTTGGTGGATTATTCGGTCTGGCCCTGCCTCTACCCCTGGCCACCGCACTGGCTCGGCCTGTGCCCATACCCTGACTTGGGCCTCCGCGTCCTCGCCCACGTCCACATCCTCTAGGCCTACCCCTACCCCTCAGCATGCTGTATTACCAGTAGTGCAGAAACAGAACGCTGTAATTAAATGTGCCGCTTATTGGCCTGTGGTTGGAGGCTGACTTCACTTACGGAACGCACAGCAGAGCCAGGAAAGAATTTTGCGCAAGCCTGCTGTAACACTTAGCTGGCTGCGTATGAATTAGGACAACTACCCCCAGCAGAGACCCAGTACACTGAGGACGGTCACAGGCAGCCCAAATAGATTTTTTTTCCCAAATGTTTTTGTAAAGGCCCACTGCCTATTTACACTAAATATGTCTTCTGTCCCTGCCTCACCACTACTGGCCCTGGACAATGTAATTACTGCAGGACGCAATGCTCTGCACGGCCGATATACAAAAAAAAAAAAAAGTGCAACACTGCAAAAAGCAGCCTCCACACTACTGCACACGGTTAGATGTGGCCCTAAGAAGGACCGTTGGGGTTCTTGAAGCCTAAAATAACTCCTAACACTCTCCCTATAGCAACTCCAGCAAGACAGCACTTTCCCTCAACTATGTCAGAATGCATCTGTGGCGAGCCGCGGGAGGGGCCGATTTATATACTCGGGTGACACCTGATCTCGCCAGCCACTCACTGCAGGGGGGTGGTATAGGCCTTGAACGTCGCAGGGGGGAGTTGTAATGCCTTCCCTGTCTTTCTATTGGCCAGAAAAGCGAGCTAACGTCTCAGAGATGAAAGTGAAAGTAACTCGAACATCGCGTGGTACTCGTCTCGAGTAACGAGCATCTCGAACACGCTAGTACTCGAACGAGTATCAAGCTCGGACGAGTACGTTCGCTCATCTCTAATCATCATACTGAAGTTCGAGTAGATACCACAATGGACCTAACATGTTATCCTGGCCATTGTTCATCAGGGGGCATTTGAGGCTAAGATGACACAAATAGGCAACAAAGATACACTTTTTACAGAATTGCAGCGGAACGTCCATGAGGACCCTCAGCACGGAAGTTCTGCTGTATTTACAGTAGCAGCAAAGTGGACGAGATTTCAAAAACCTTGTCCACATGCTGCGGAAATAACCCACACAAAATCCATGCGGAAACTTCCTTGCAGGGCGGAATTCAAATCCACAACATGTCAATTGTATCACCGTTTTTGCTGTAGAGCTCACCCCATAATGAGCGGGTGAATCCTGCACAGGAATTCGCAATGAAACAGGCTTCAAAACCCGCACCAAACAGATGCAGACATTCCGCTGGCAATTCCCCCCCCATGTAAACCCAGCCTTATTGCTGACTTCCCTGGGTGTGGAAGACGCAGTGCATCCTACATAACACCATACACAGTGAAGATGGCGTCCATCCAAAGTTGCTTTCTGTGAGACAAAGGCCCCTACTATCTGGATCAGTGACTGCCCATTTGTACATTTGAGAGGATAGCAGTGAAGCAATGATGGAGTCCGGTTTCTAAAAATTGGACAATCCTTTTACTAGAATGAAGGCTGTCCAGAGCGCAACTGCTTTGAGTCATCCTTATTCCCTGGGGAAGTCATAAACTGCAACTATTTTTAAATAAGACATGTATTATATTATACGACATTCATTAAAATGAATATGAGGCCATGTGATACATGGTTGCATCAAATCTGCTTGTCCTGGACTGCCAACAGGAACCTGGTGCGAGGGCAGCCAGAATGGATGTAAAAACTAGTTATACGAGTGGCTAGATGTAGGATGAACAGAAAAGTGAGGAAACAGACAGGGCAGGGCACTTTGAACCCCTCCGACTGAACCCACCTTCAGCGGAGCACTCATCCTGAAAGGAACGACCCCACTCTCTTACATGATGACCATATGAGGGTCAGAGGGGAGACAGAGTACTGGCAACCAAGGAACAAGACAGAGACAGACAATAACTAAAAGACATGAACAGTAGAATAACAGACAAACTGATACAATCAGGGAACAAAACCGAACACAGGAGCCAGACACACAGGAGCTTTGAGTAGTCTGACTGCTCAGGGAACACTGAAAATCATCAGCAACTCCCAGCCAGGAAGAGCTGGATTATATAGGGAAGAGGGAGAAGCCGATTGGCTGACAGAAATGTCAATCACCAGCCACATCTCACTGACACTTGCACGACTAATTAACCTGAACTTGTACAAACAGGAGGTGTTAACCCTGGCTAGTCAGGATAGAACCCACAGAAACAAAGGTGTGCTGGCAGAGACTTGACCGTGTGCTGACTGTGACGTGACACCGGGGAGGATATGCTGCTCTCTGTCTTTTTGCCAAATATTATGGGGCAGATTTACAAATGCTGTCTAATATTAGGCAATGTATTCTTAGACGAGGCTATAGGAATATGTACCAAATTTATCACATAGTGAACAATGCACGGTCGATGTGGCGCATCTGGCTAAAAGTTAGATACCTTTCTTTCATATGCTAGCTCCGGCCTTGATTATTTTATGCCATTTTTTTTAGTTAAAAAATAGTGCATATCATTAATAGATGTTGAGTAGAGATGAGCGAACGTACTCGGATAAGCACTACTCGTCCGAGTAATGTGCTTTATCCGAGTATCTCGCCGCTCGTCCTGAAAGATTCGGGGCGATCCGCTGCTGACAGGTGAGTCGCAGCGGGGAGCGGGGCAGAGCGGACGGGAGAGAAGGAGAGAAAGATCTCCCCTCCGTTCCTCCCCGCTCTCCCCTGCAGCTCCCCGCTCCGCAGCGCGTCCCGAATCTTTCAGGACGAGCGGGGAGGTACTCGGATAAAGCACATTACTCGGACGAGTAGTGCTTATCCGAGTACGTTCGCTCATCTCTAATGTTGAGCATTTTACGACTTAACATTGCCACTCCCCTTTTTCTAGACATTTTTTAAACAAGCAACAAAAAGTGCCTTAAACAAGTAATAAATGACACGTGCAAGTGTTTTGCAGCAATTTAAAACAATATACTGATACATTTTGAATAGCAAATGTGTCTATACATGTTTACATGTAGCAATTTTAGCAATCACCATTTAATTACTATTTAGGATAACCACCCAATTAAGTTTAGACTTTAGAATGCAAACAGGATGATCCACATTTGTTTATTTAGTAAATGCTGGAAGATTGCAGGTGAAAAAAAAGCTTTTAGCTAACTAAATAATTTATTATCTTTTATATTTCTGTTTAATTTATGCAATTATTTAAATGAAACTGTATCAGTTTGCAGGTAAACATGCAAAGCTTTTATGAATAATGTATAGCAGTCTAAATAATGAACATTTCTTGGAGCAGCTGGTTAGAGGCTTCAAAATGCTTCCCATTCTACAAGGATTTCCGTAAAGTAGAAAACCAGTAAGTGATTTTGTAAAGGAGCTTAGAGCATGATTGCACCTTTAGCAATATTTTCAACATCTGTCACCATTTTTCTACTGGGCAATAGTCACAGCTAAAAGCTCTGTCCGAGGTGCTGAAGCAAGCTATTAACCCCAGGCTGTTTGCATAGTTAATCAATAATGTACACCTTACAGTGATTATCAAGGCAGTACTGCATATCAGACAGCACATTGCCTTTCGAATACTCCACAGTGGGAAGCAGAGCCATTAGTCTGAAAATGTTGTTTTTACCATAAATTGCTACTTACAATCCTTGTTTTTATCATATTAAAAAAAAAACAGAAAAATAAAACCTGTCACAAGCAAATTTTATTTTAAGAAGCAAATATTAAAGATTAAAATTAAGGCCAGAAGCTTAAAATAAAATGTTCTGTAATTTAATGGTACCTAGCAAGGCTTATGGCTTTATGCGTGCTACATACAAGACACTTTTGCACAATTTTCTAGATCCTTGCAATTTAGGAATACGTGTTGAAAAATAGGCACCACAATACAATAAATGCCATGAATTCCCTTCAAATAGCCATTAAAAAAATGATACAATTCTGTGTGCCGGCAGCTACCACTAGATGGAGCCAAAGAGCATAATGATGACAGATTTATTATTAATTTCAATAACAGCTATTATGCGTATGTCCACTCATGATTTGTATTTAAATCATTGATAAATAATGTTTGACCCTAGCTAAGTCAATATAACACGGATTATACAAGATGGATAATGAAAAGGGCTTCTTTTTATAGCTGGCTAATAAAACTTATTTGCATCTAAACAAACTCAATTGAATAATAAGGAAGGGTAAATGCTACCCACTTTAAATGGCATTTGTGAGCCTCAGAATTCAGTATCAGCTTAGTTTATGAAGATATGACCCTCATGTTTGGTATCAACAAACTGGAAAAATACGTGCTGAAACATAACTATCATAGCCTATTACCGGGAGATTCTTACAAAGAGGTGCAACAGTACTAAGAATGATGTCTTCAAACCTATGTTATCGTACATGTGATTAGCCCTACCCATCGCACATAATCTAGAAGGAGGGGTAAGGGTATGACAGGAACCAATTATAATCCCATGCCTAAGGAAAAGTATCAGACAGAGAGATTGGGTGAATCATGACAACACAAAGGAAGGAAAAACAACAGGATGCTATCTGTTGGAGTATTTCCAGAAAGAGTCAGGAAAGATAAATCATCAATGAATATTCTTTCTCATCTAATAGAGTTATGCTAGACATGAGCAAAACCAACATTTGATCACTTCAGTGTTAGAATTAACAACCCATAATGGTTGTCCTACTACTAGGAGCTGCAAGCCTTCTCTGGCTCCCCGGGAGAGCCTTCCACTGGGCTTAGCTCCTGGCCAAATGGATATTAAACCATCAGAACATGTTAAAACACCAAAAACGCATATTTATCCTATGCCATTTTCCCAGAGTAAGATCAATACTTAGTAATGACAACTCTGGGTCGCTACATAATTAGTGAAAGCTCCGGTATTTCTTATTATTCTATTTTAATTTGTAACTGCTTTGCCTTGCATGTAAGTTAGTTTTATTTCTGCTTTTTGCAACGTTTTGTGAGCATTGCACCTTTTATACTAAAAATTAAAACTTGAATACATTTGGTCCTACTATGTTCTATGGAACCTATGGCCGTTGACTGATGTACAGCAGTGAGTGTCTTGTGTGGTTAGTATCAAAACTAAGGCGTCTGGCCTGCCTGATAGTAATCAGTAAGTTGTAGCAGCGTGTATTTTGGGGCATGTAAAGGTCCTTTTACATGCAAAGATAATTCTTCAAATGATTTAAAGATTTAGTGATCTATTTGCATAACGTGTTAATGACCATTAACACTTTATCATCTTCATTTGCATGTAAAAAGACCTTCAAAAGCTGTTTGTATAGCCCACTGTGTAAACAGCTGCATTGTTCCCCTTGAGGCCAGTGTAAACATGCCACTGGGAGAACATCCAGCAGTCTATTGAAAGATGAGCGAAATAAATTCAAATAGAATGTATTTGTTCAGTCCTTCAGTGGCTGAATAATGGATTTTAAGGGAACTGAAATCCATCATTCAAACGATGTAACGATTATCACTTATTTTCGGACGTTTGGACAAATTTTGAGCAATATCGTTGCGTGTAAAACGCCTTAAGACTGTGTTCAGGGTGTGATTTAAGCTCCATTCTTCAAGGACAGCGAGATTGAGAGATCAATCCCCTGTAGTCACACCAAGATCATGGCTTGGGAAAGTGGTACGTGACAAGAGCTGAATAAATTCTTCTCAGTATGCTCCCCTAGTGGTAGTCAGCTGAGATTGTAACATTTAACTCTAATTGAAACAAGAGAAGCTGGAGATTTAGAGCTCTTTATATAACAGGTGTAACTGAAGAATGCAGTAGTGTGACCAAAATATTAGCATCACTATTTTCAACCATAAATTATATTTTCTTTCCAAAGGTAAGATTGATTTGTAGGTCTTAATATATCCTGCATAAGGTAAAAAGTTTTTTGCTCAGTATGTAAAGCTTTCAAGTAATAGGTGCAAAAAACAAGGACACCTTTTCAGGTTGTGAAAGCTCTATGCAGATCTTGAACAAGCTGAGTGTCAGCAAGGATGTCAAAATTCACCTTCTCCTAGCCCACCTCAAGGCGGAATCGCCTATGATATAATGACACATGTTCCAAACGATAACTGTGAACATGCTACATTGAAAAAAGGCTCATATTCAGAAACTCAGCAGATATTTGCTTATCCAACAGAGGACATATCAAATGTATTGCACGTGATTGTTTTACGTGTAATCAAATATATTTCATGTGGATAGTTCAAGAAATATTTTTGATGTGAATGCTGTACAGGGACATTACAATATACTAAATTATTCACTTGTTATATAAATATTATATATTAGTGAGTCCTACAGATAGAGGTAAGCTGCAAAGCTCATGTAGAATGCAAGAGACTGTGTCACGCTATGTGACGTGTCTTCCAGACAGAGAGCATGTCAATGAGGGCCTTCTGGGTCATTGGCCTATAGACATGTCCAATGGTGGCACATTCACATGGGGAGGACATGAACCTGTAGCAATAAAATAATAAGCAGATTTGTGAATTTTTGCATGTGGTGTCATAGATATTTGACACAAATATTTTTAAAGAGATTGTTTGAGATTAGAAGTGTTTGCTTTTATTTTCCAGATACATCAGAATCCATGTTCATGGGCCGTGCCTGGTATTGCAGATAGTTTGAATCAAACTGAGCTGCAATACCAGGTACAACCCACTGACCAGAATAGTGCTGATCCAGGAAAAATTGGAAACTCTTTCCCCTTTAAATATCTTTTTCTAAAGAGGTAACACCCTATCAATGATCAATGGATTTTTTTCAAGCAAGCAAAGCAACCCCAGGTTTTCTATACATGTTCCTGTAGGTGACAAGAAACATAGGAGTGTAAAGCAGCATTTCCTTCACATTTGATGTCATTTTGTATGCAATGTTATACAATTAAGCCATATTTACATAAAACTGGGATTTCCCTACAAGCACATCCTGCCAGGGGCGTAACTATAGAGGATGCAGGGGATGCGGTTGCACCCGGGCCCAGGAGCCTTAGGGACCCATAAGGCCTCTCTTCTCCATATAGGGAACCCAGTACTATGAATAAAGCATTATAGTTGGGGGCCCTGTTACATGTTTTGCACTGGGGCCCAGAAGCTTCAAGTTACGCCTCTGCATCCTGCCCTCAGTTTCTCTCCTATTCCACTGATCTCTCATGTCTAGCACATCACTCTTGCCCCCTACCACTTAATTCTTATGCAATGCCATATTATTATATCTGACTATGTTTGCTTTATTTGGGGGATTTCCAGACTATTAAATTGTAGGTTAATCTGTATAAATATTCTTCCACATTATCCTTGTACCTATCAACCTATTTGCCTATAGCTGCACTGAATTCATGTTCCCTTGCATAAACTTGCAAATAAGGGAGATGGAACAATATCTCTGCAGCACCACCTATTGGAAGGCAGCATTCCTGCAAGTCAATGTTAGACTCTTTACACAAGCCTTGTAACAATGCCCGGGAATATAAAGCCAAGCCAGAATCAATACACTGACAGCTGCTTCGAGGTTTTTTTTTCCCCTCATCAGTGCGCAATAGGTTTCTGGCTTGGCTAGCGAGAGGCCTGTGATGTGGATCAGGAACACTATAGTCTCTCCTAAAGCACCTAGCAGATGAGTGAGTCAGGAGACTTATAAGGCTATTCATGCTCCTCTGGGTAATATGCAAATAAGGGAGATGGAACAATACCTCTGCAGCGCCACCAATTGGAAGGCAGCATTCCTGCAAGTCAATGTTAGACTCTTTATACAAGCCTTGTAACAATGACTGGGAATTGAAAGGCAAGTCAGAATCCATACACAGATGTCTATTTCGGGATGTTTGCCCCTCATCAGTGTGCAGTAGGTTTCTGGCTTTGCATAAACTTAAGACACACTGAGAAAGCCTCATACAGAAAACGTTATGCTTCCTACCAAATGACAAATGTACGTAGCTAACAGCATCTGATTTTCTGACAGGATCAGATGATGTGTTGCAGCTGCTTCTTTTTTTACTAAATAAATAATGAAATTGGCAAGAATAAGCAGAGGCAACTTTTCATTACGCTCTTTAAATCCTATTTTTGCAGCATGTGACCTACAGACTTTGAAGCGGTGGGATCAATCCTTTGTGTTGATGTTTCAGGGAGTGGAATTTTAGCTGAATACTCTGGAGAAGGGTCTTGTGCTCCTATTCCCGCTGAGTCTCAAATGGATGAGCAGGCAGGGGATTCCTTGCTAAAGCAGGTTTATAGCTTATCCACATATCAACATCCTCGATGTAAAGCGCCAGGGGCTCAAGACAGAAAAGTTAACAAAGCTACCATTTTGTAAATGACATTGTCAAAGTGTTAGACTAGATTTTCAAATATATGTACAATGGTCTAGAGAGAAGCAGAGTTAACCATTTTGTGGCTGGATGGGTTTCATGCCTTCACACATACGACATATTTTCCATTTTTGAATACTATAGACTAAAAGAGAAGTTTTTTCACAGCTTAGTTCAAAAGAAAGCACTGAAGGTCATATTTGCTATGTGATGGATTTGTTGAGCATTTTTTTAGGGATTATAATGGTGGCAAGTATAAATCAGAATCTACGCAATTTATATAGTGTTGTGTATTTTATTACTTTACCTGTTCAGCCCTTTCACATTTGGCTTAAGGGTTTGTGTGGGTCACTTTGCAACTCAACAGTCTAAAAATGCTATTGAGGAAGCCTGTGATACATTTCTTCACATTTAGCCTAGAGTAGGCAGCTCCATGGCGAAGAAGCAGATATAATATTGCACTGTCATACTGTATCTGATAATGCCTCACTCAGACAGGGCCTTATTAATCTCATCATTTTTACTAATCCTACCCAAAGTTACATCACATTTGCTCCATAGGTTTGCATTATTTCCACCTCTGTACTGTCATGATCTTCCGGTTTCAAACCTCAATGTTACATTTTATGTCTTCAACCTTTCCCTAAAGGTAAACTTCAATATCACACAATATATCAATTTTGTAAACGAAACATAGTAGCTGAATTTACGTAATTGCAGTAACTAATATTTCCTAGAGGGAAGTCCTCTTTAAAGGCTATGTTCACATTGAGATCAATTTGTTTTATTGTTTCAGTGCATCTAAAATTAAAAATCTGCTTTTTTAGGGGGACCACAAAGTCATAAACTATATTTAATCCACATTATATGTAAAATTGCTTAATTTTTATTTTAAATGCATTGGAATAAAAATGTGTTTGAAAAGTGCATGTAGCTTTTAAAAGCATACATAATTACAAATGACTTTTCAGAACAGGCTGCTGTGTGTACATGAGGGATAACACTATTTTTGTCCAGTATATGACCTGCATTCTGCATTTTTCACCCTTCTTATACTCTACAAGCTGCATCTGTATTCTCAGGTTTCTCTGAACTGATGAGAGGAGCCTGCTGTTATGATGTCTACTATACAGTGTGCACAGAGAAAGCTGCAGTTACTGCTTCCTAAGTGTCTATAACACTCACACAGCAAAATATCCTCATGTAAAGGACTAGAAAAGTACTAGTGAAGATGTGAAGACTTAGGGCTCTTCACGTGGGTGTAAGCACAAAAACGCACATAATAGATCTTTTTTCCCTATACCCTTTAATGAACAGCACTATTCATTATTGTCTTGTTATATCTGTTCCTAGAAAAAAATTCAATTGAAAACAAGCTGTGGACAGTGAGTTAGGCCTTAGTCACACGGGCGTTTTTTACCACGATTTGCGGATTGCATGACGGATGCGCATCCGCAAATCGCGTGACCGGGGCCGAAAAAACGCCCCAAAAAACTGCTCCTAGCCGCATTTCAATAGAAACGGGCCGAAGCTGTCCAGCGCATTGAATTCAATGGAGCCGGCAATACAGCCGGCTCCATTGAAAGCAATGCGCTGCGGGCGATCTCACGATGAATTGTCGGGAAGGGCTTAAATATATAAGCCCTTCCCTGCAATTCATCCAGAAATGTGTAAAAATAAAAAAAATATATATACTCACCTTGTGCCAGCAGACGGAGTTCAACGCGGCCGGCCGGCAGTGGGTGTGAGTGGGTGTGAGTGAGTGAATTCATGAATGGGTGTGAGTGAGAGCTGTCCCTGATTGGTCCCTGCGCTGAGCCAATCAGAGGCAGCTCTCACTCACACCCATTCGAATGAATGGGTGTGAGTGAGAGCTGCCTCTGATTGGCTCAGCGCAGGGACCAATCAGGGACAGCTCTCACTCACACCCACTCACACCCACTGCCGGCCCGCCGCGCTGAACTCCGTCTGCCGGGACAAGGTGAGTATATATATATGGTTTTTTTTACACATTTCTGGATGAATTGCAGGGAAGGGCTTATATATTTAAGCCCTTCCCGACAATTCATCCCGCGATCGCCAGCAGCCCATTGCTCTTCTCTTTATTGCTCTCAATGGGGCCGGCGGCAGCAGCGCCGACCCCATTGAGAGCATATAGAGAAGAGAACAGGAATCGCAGATCGCAGATAGGTGCGATCTGCGATTTCTGTTCTATAAATTATCGGACGAGCGCATAAAAAGCGCTCATGTGTCCGATACCATTGCAAAGCAATGGTTTTATAAAATCGTGCGAAAAAACGCCCGTCTGACTAAGGCCTCAGAAGGAAAGGAGATCCCTAGTGGCCAGCACTTTAAAGGGATTTTTCAGCAGAGAAACATAATTTTAGGTAAAATATGTGAATTGCACTTTTCCTGGTTATCACATTGGCATCATATTAGCACAAATTGTTTGAACAGTAAGTGAATAATTAAATTAAAAGTGATGTCAGCTTTATGAGCATTTAGGATAGCAGAGATAAGGAATGCAGATGGAGTGATCAGAGAGCTCCTCTGATGGTATGAATATTGAATGGAATCAAGCAGCTTGCTCCCTAGTGTAAAGCATATAAGCTGCAGAAGACAAAGAAACCCAAATCTTTAATTAAAGCCAATTGTAAATGTGTTTTATTCAAAGGGCCACTCCATGGAAAACACATTTTTACATCCCTGTCCTTCTCACTTGATTGTCTATCACACTCTGGATGTCTCCTATGTATATTGTAATGGCTTCCATGGAGCGCAGCCTCCTGTCTGATGCTTATCAGATATCTTGATTTTGAGATTTTCCCTGCTTTTCTTTGACTATTCTGTGCTATCAATCCCATAATAAATCAGCACAGCATCACATTACCAGCTAGAGCTTGCAGTGATTATCATTACTGTGTATATTCACCTAAATAAGCTACAGACCATAAGTATACAGTCAGGAGGCTGAACTATCATCTCCCTTATTATACCTGTGTGACAGGCAGGCCCAGATTGGCAATCGGACAGAATGGGCAGATTGCTAGTGGGCTGGGCTGCTGAAGAAGTCTGTAAGCTTGCCCGCCATGTTCTGTTTGTCACTACACTACTACTGCTCTGCCGGATGCTGCAGTTTTTGGCAAATGATGATGAGCTTCTCCCAGGCCAAAGAGCGTACTCTCAGTAGCCGCTGGTCAACCCCCAGTCCCAAGTATAAGGTGAACTAATCACCTCCTCTCCTCATTTCTGATGTGAGGTGGGGGTGGTTTAATACCTCGGGATTGAAACCTGAAATCAGTAATTTCTCTACAAAGTTGTTTGTATTGTGCCTAGTAGGCACAGTTCATCAATTAGGGCTGATTAGTTGACTGATCTGCTGGGCTGATTAGTGCAACACTCACTAACTGGCCCACACCAGTGCCAGTTGATGGATAGCTAAGCAGTTTGATGGGCTGCTGGACAATTACTGGTTAACAGTGCACTAATCAGCCCTGCCATTCACTAATCTGCTCACTAGTGATGATTAGTGGCAAGCAGTTCACAAATCAACTACCAGTGCCAGCTAGTTGACTGTTGGGCTGATTAGTGGGCTGCTGGGCTAAATACTGGATTGGGCCTTATTCAAACAAGCGTTTTAATGCTGCTAATTTAGCCGTACAAAAGCGTCACGATGATTTGAACCATGGGTTTCCAAAGTATTCATTCATATGAATGTCTGACTGAAAAAAATAGCATATAAGCCCCTGATTTCAGCGACCGAAATTTCTTGCTGCCAAAAAATAAAGGCCTTGCCCTATCTTTGGACCACATAATGCTGGGGCCTCCATAGACTCCTATAGGAGTCTATGGGAGCCATCAGCAGAGGGAGGAGGAGGGACTTTAGCAGGGCTAGCGCTGCTAAACACTGACAGGTGCCTCTAATGAGGCATTTAAAAGTCATTACTAGTAGTTCTGCCAACCAAGGGATTTTGTGGCTGTGGTGTAAATTCCCTGCAATACGCCGCAGCCGATCATGTGAATAGACAAAAAAAATTGCGAATAATAGCCACGACTTGGTCATGGCTATTTTTTGTTCATGCAATTTTCGGCAGAAATGCAGGCAGCGTTAAAATTCAATGTTCGTGTGAAAGAGGTCTAACAGGGCAATAATCTGCCCACCATTTGCCGGTTAGTGGCAAATGGTCCACTAATCAGCCCACCAGTGCCAATTAATGGACTTCAGGGTTGGTTAGTGCGCTGCTGGGCTGATTAATAGATTGCTGGGCTGATTAGTGGCCTGCAGCCCAGTCGCCAGGGCTCACTGGATAAACATGACAGTCCTGGGGCCTGGTAACTAACTGCAACTGGGCTGTAAAGTTTAGACAGCATTATGTTTTTAAAGGGATATTAACTTTTCTACCAACTTGTACTTATATGACAGCCATAATGTGATAATTTAAAAAACTGCTGTGCACTTTATTTACCTAAAATAACATTTTTGTGCTGAAAAATACTTCTAAAGTGCTGTCTCCCTTCCCCTTAGCTTGCTGTCCACTGTCTGCTCTAATGATTGACATCGGACCCTTGGATGGCAGAGCTGGGATATGAATCATTGTGCTCACTGAACTGTATGCAGAGAGCAGACAGAAAGGCGAATTAAAGACAGATACAGACTGAATGCTATGTATTACGAGTATTATGTATTATCGTACATGTTTTTATGAGTGAAAACTTTACTTGATAGTAAAGATTGTGCCAGGGCTGATTTTTAGTCCTAGTCCAATCCTGGTGACAGGGGCCTCTAATCATCAGCAGTAACTGTGATAGGAGATTCTTTGTCCCCCTCTTAAAAGCTTGTGTTGTAGGGTTGTAAAGTTTATCACACAGGAATTATGGGGACTGAAAAACTGACTTTTAGAGAAAACATAAAACTAAGTAACTCTCAGGTGGTCAGATCACATGGACTCACAAGGACTCCAGGAAGATGGGAATAACTAATCAAAGTAATATTAGCTATTATATACTGGAGGACTAGTTCCATGATGAATGGGCAAAACGATCCCTCTTTAATCTAATGCATATATTGTATGAAATAATGGCTCCAAAAGTGTATTAGTCTTTTAGTCTGTTTCTTTAGCCCATGCCATTTGCTATATCTTCATATCATCTCTTTGATGTACTTACATATGTTGCCATTCCTTTTTCCTTTCATTTACCTAGTGTTATGCAATGAAGTCACTTATTTTCAGGATATCGATAAATTGTAGCAACTGCACTGAGCAAATTACACTTGGCTCATTGAGTAATGAGGAACTGAAATGGTAGTGGAAATAATGAAAGAATGACAGTCTTTCATCAGTTCTTACTGTCAATCTAATGAGTTACTTTTTAGCAGTGGGCAGATCTGAAATTGCATTTTTGATGACAGCTGCAAACAAATGGAACATCATAAAGTGTAAAAGACTTTGTAAGTATTTCTATTTTGTGTTATATGACCATAAAAGGGCTATATTTTTTTTACAATTTTATGTATAATGATGTAGCATTATGAGATTATAATTATGTGTTTTCCCATACCTCTTTTTTTCTGGTGACTTTTCAGAAAAAGCTGCTGTTTGTATGCATGAGGAATAGTACTCTTTCTGTCCATATTATTACTTCATTAGTTTACCCTTCTATAGGCTCTTAATGCTAGCTTTCCCTGAGCTGGTGGGTGGAGACTACCTGCAATGATGTCTCCCATACACTGTATACACAGAGACAATGAGATCTTGCTCTTCTCTCTCTCTGCAGCACACCATTATAAGCAACAGACTTCACCAGAAATGTATCTATGTCTTCCTGCCTTTCACACATTGCAGCTGCTCCCTAATCCCCCTCTCCTCTCCATAGACTCTACGGGCAGCATACAACTTGATCTCTCATTGAGTTCATTTTTCTCAAAACAGGTTTTAGTAGAAATTCAAAGTGAATGATTAGTGCAGTTTGGGAAAGGGGCAAAACTGGCTCATAATGGAGGCATTTTTCTCTAATGAGAAATATCACACAGTTTCTCATATTAGCTTGTATTATTGATGTATGTGCCCTGTAATTGTTGGTAGATGAATCCCACAAGATCTAGAACTTGAGACCAACATTGTTCATTGGCGTCTGATGGGCCACAGAGTTGAGGAGAAGAAGGAACTGAAGGCCATGTATACTCACACTGTTATACTAACATTTGTTTTATCTGTGTGCTCAACGTGAAAAGAAAGATGTTACACCGACAACATACTGACCCATATTATTCAAACGATGAGCAATGAGCTTCATCGCTGATCTTTCATGCTGCATAAACAATCAGCGATGAAGCTCATCGCTCATTGTTCTGTTTAAACAGCGGCCTTGCAGTAACGATTGTCCGCTGTGTTATCTCAATGGAGAGGGGCAGGGGAGTGAGAGAAGAGAAATCTCCTGCACTGCCCGCCCCCTGCTAGCCGTTTGCTCAAAATTCGTCCCATGTAAAAGGACCTTAAGACAAAACTCAGGCAAATGGCAAGTGGTTGAAGGCCTACAGAAGTTATTGGTGTAGTGCAGCTTGTGTGGACACTGAACTTGGAAAACCCTTTACTTTTGATTTTAATGAGAGTTCACAGCCAGGTTAATGATTGTCTTACAAGACTAGAAGTCCCCCATATAAAATACTATTATCAGACCAATGTACACAATGGCTGATACAGCTTTCATGGGAAACATGCATAGAACAGGCTCATTCTGCTACTGCTGTAAAGGGATTGATGCAGATAATGGTCGCATGTGATAGTGGATTATGTGTTATGGCCCATTTAGACGTAACAATTATCTCTCAAAATTTGTTCAAACTAACGAAGTTGAGTGCTAATCATTCAGTGTAAATGCAAAAAAAATAGTTCACTATTCATTCAGTTGTCATTATTGATGACATTTAGTCAGCATTAAAACTATCGCTGGATCAATGGTTTTTCGTTACGTGTAAGTGCTCCCCACTAAGTGCTTCACATAGAAGGTGAAGTTCTGAGTGAGAAGCCTGCGATCCAGTGATAAGTCTTTCAGTGTAAATGCTGTGCACAAGCACTAACGACCTCAGTGGTGACATCATCGCTCGTGAAGTCGTGTAAACAACCGTCAGCCCGGGTAAAAGCTCCAATACATTGACATCATGCCATTGGAATGTACATAAAACATCACTGATCCTGCCTGTTTGGTTGTCTTTCTGACCCTTCTCCTCTCGTATTGTTAGTTCAGAAAATAGTTCATAGTAGTTAGTCAATCATCAAGTGACCATCAGAAGGAGAGAGAAAATTAATAAATTCCATGGAGCTTAATTTTGGATGTTGCTAGGAACACAACAAAATTACAGAGCTTGCACCCATATGGGCACAGAGGCCTTGCCATGTAATTATCTGTTATGTAAAAATGTATAAGATACATAAATTCACAGCTCCTCTATTGTTAGAATCTGAGTCATCTGAATATATTTGTAGAATTCTAATTTGCTTAGATTAAAAAAGATGAGCATTGTGAAAGCAAGCTGTATAAGAGCGACTATGAACAATCTCTAGAGCCAATCTATTTGCACTTTCACTTGCAGTTTTTACAAAGATTTCTCAGTTATCTGAAATTGGAATGTCCTTAAAGGACTGGCTGCATGCTGAGCCTCTGGGCTGACTCACATGGGCATGTGTGGCCTGTATATTTCCAGTGCATTTTTCACATTTTTTGCTGGCAGGTTGTAGTTTTTATTAGTAACATTTTGAGGTACAGTACTGTGCATACATCTTTTTGATCACTTTTTATTGGAATTCGAGGGTCAAAAAAACAACAATGAAAAACAAAAAATGGTGTGGATTAAAAAGTGCTGATAATTGCGGGTGAGTGTAGGTAACCACATAATGCAAAACTTAGTAGACATTTAATTTTTTAGGCTTCTTTCACACCATTTTTATGTGTTTAATAGGCTAATTTCGATCAGCTTAGTGATGCCCTTAACCTTATGGACTGGGATACTGTCCTCAAAAACAAGAGTACAAACAATAGATGGGAAACGTTTAAAAACATGCTATTTACTTACTGTGAGTGGGTCATACCTTACCGGACTAAAATACTTGGTAATAGGAGAAAAACAATGTGGTTTAATAAAGATGTAAAATGGCCAATAAACAGTAAAAAGAAAGCGTTTAAATTACTAAAACAAGAAGGCAGCGAAGAAGCACTAAAAACCTATAGGAGTTTTTAAAAAATGATGTAAAAATCATATAAAAGCAGCAAAGATGGAGACAGAAAGACTTATTGCCAAGGAGAATAAAACTAACCCTAAATTGTTCTTTAACTTTATAAACAGTAAGAAGATTAATACTGAAAGTGGTCTTTTAATAAATATTGCAGGAGAAATTGTAGAAGGTGATGAGGAGAAAGCAAATCTATTAAATAGTTTTTTCTCCAGTGTATTCACAGAGGAAAATGGAATGTCAGATGAGATGCACAGGGATAATGTAAACTCTCGACTTTATGTCACCAGTCTGATCCAGGAAGAAGTGCACAGCTGTTTAAAAAATAATAAGATAGACAAATCACTGGGTCCTGATGGCATACATCCTTGGGTTCTAAGGGAATTAGGCAATGTGATAGATAGACGGTTGTTTCTTATATTTAAGGACTCTATAGTGACAAGGTTTGTTGTATTGTATTGGCACATCAATGTGGTGTCATTATTAAAAAAGGGGTCAAAAAAAGAACCTGGAAACTACAGGCTGGAAAATCTTACTTCAATTGTGGGTAAAATGTTTGACAGGTTTCTAAGAGATGCCATCCTGGGAGTACCTCAAGGAAAATAGCTGTATAACTCTGTATCAGCATAAGTTTGTGAAAGATCGCTCCTGTCAGACCAATCTGATCAGCTTCTATGAAGAAGTAAGTTCTAGACTGGACTGGGGAGAGTCTTGAGTATGTACAAATGTGGGCAACTAAAGTAATAAATGAAATGGGTGGACCACAATACCCAGAAGTAGAGATGAGCGAGCACCAAAATGCTCGGGTGCTCGTTACTCGGGACGAAATTTTCGCAATGCTCGAGGGTTCGTTTCGAGTAACGAACACCATTGAAGTCAATGGGCGACCCGAGCATTTTTGTATATCGCCGATGCTCGCTAAGGTTTTTGTTTGTGAAAATCTGGGCAATTCAAGAAAGTGATGGGAACGACACAGCAATGGATAGGGCAGGTGAGGGGCTACATGTTGGGCTGCATCTCAAGTTCCCAGGTCCCACTATTAAGCCACAATAGCGGCAAGAGTGGGCCCCCCCCGCACTGTCAGCGTAAAGATCGTTCTCCTCTGCCATAGCTGTAACAGCTGTGGCAGAGAAGAACGATGTTTGCCCATTGAATTCAATGGAGCCAGCAATACAGCAGGTTCACTGAAAGCAATGGGCTGCCGGTGATCGCAGGATGAATTGTCGGGAAGGGCTTAAATGTATAAGCCCTTCCCTGCAATTCATCCAGAAATGTGTTACAATAAAAATATATACCGGCGTATAAGGCGACGGGGCGTATAAGACGACCCCCCAACTGTCACCTTATACGCCAGCAATACAGTGGAGCAAAGAATAAAAATCATTACTCACTTCTTCTGACGTTCTGCGGCGCTGCTGCAGGCTGTCGCTCCCTCCTGGTCCACGGCAGAGCATTGGTTTCTGGACGCAGGGCTTGAAATCCCCGCCTCCAGAAACACAGCCAATCACAGCCATTCAATGACATCATTGTCATTGGCTGTGATTGGCTGAAGGCACGTGTGTTTCTGGAGGCGGGGATTTAAAGCCCTTCGTAGAGAAAGCAATGCTCTGCCGGGTGACACCTAATACTCGGGTGACACCTAATCTCGCCAGCCACTCACTGCAGGGGGGTGGTATAGGGCTTGAACGTTGCAGGGGGAAGTTGTAATGCCTTCCCTGTCTTTCTATTGGCCAGAAAAGCGCGCAAATTTCTCAGGGAAGAAAGTGAAAGTAACTCGAACATCGCGTGGTGCTCGTTACGAGTAACGAGCATCTCGAACACCCTAATACTCGAACGAGTATCAAGCTCGGACGAGTATGCTCGCTCATCTCTACTCAGAAACATAAAAATTTTGAAAAAACACCACTTTTTTTTAATCGTGTTCTTTAACATAAAAACCTGATGTTAACTATGGTTAAATAGATTTCCATTAAACATATGAGGGGGTGCTGATAAGTATTGAGCCTTATCCAGAAAAAGTTGAGCTAGGAAACTGAAACTGCCCCACTATTCTACATATTCTCCCTGGATGTCAATACATTTGTGACATCTCTCCTGCTGCTTCTTAAGTCCCCACAAATATAATTCTTCCGACTGCTGTTCAAACCACTCTTTTGTAGCATTATTTGCCTTCAAAACACTCCTAAACTTTAGATGTTTTTTGAGATTGTGGAACAGATTGTAGTCAAATGGAGCCAGGCCGGGCAAATAGGGTGGATGGGGCATCAGTTCACAGCCTAAGGAGGCCATTTTTGCACTACTGGCACCTGCAGTGTGTGACGGGGCATTGTCATGCAACAGGATGATATCTTTGGAGAGCTTTCCTCAATGTTTTTTCTTAATATTTTGCCTCAGCTTTGTCAATAATGAACAGTAATATGTTGCATTGATGGTTGAACCCTTTGCGAGGTAGTCCACGAGCAAAACTCCCTTGTTAACCCATGTGCTGACCTTTGTACATGGAACTTCTTTGGCCTGGGGAAACAATGTGCCTCCATTTCTTAGATTGTTCCTTTGTTTCTGGATCATACCAGTAGATCCGTGTCTCATCACCAGTTATCAGTTTGTTCAGGAACTCATTTCTTGCAAAATGCTCCAAAACAGCCACCGATGTCTCCACATGTCTCCTCTTCTGTTCGGTTTTAAAACGTTTCAGGATCCACTTGGCCGTAAGCCTTCTCACTCCCAAGTCATTGTGGATAATGGCACCAACTTTCTCCCGTGATATCCCCAGATATGTAGCAATACTTTTGGCTGATTATGTCATGGATGGATTTCACATTTGCAGGCAAGGAGACGGAGACAAGCCTTCCACTGGGTTTCTCACTTTCAACACCGAAATGGCCAGTTTTAAAATTTACAACCCAATGTTTAACTGTTGCATATGGAGGGCCACCGTCAACCAAAGTTTGTGACATTATGTCAGGGATCTGCTTTACACCTTTTTCTTGGAGAAACAGGAACCTAATTATGGTCCTATGCTTTTCCACATAGAACATCATTGAAGATGCTGCCATCTTCATTTTGGACTGGAAGAAAAAAGATAAATTAAAATCATAAGTAGTTGGTTTTGCATCATTGAATATAGACAAATAGACAAGCACACCCGGCAATTTAGAGCTTCCTAGCTCAATTCTTTCTAAGAAAGGCTCAATACTTATCAGCACCCCCTCATACTTGAAATGCGTTTAATTTGTATAAACATATCCCTGTAGTAAATAAATGTCCATAACTCACATTCTAATGGCCATTTCACAATAGCGTTTCTGCTTTCTGTCTAGCTGTTCAATCGTGGGAGCAGCAAAATAGAGAGAAAATGTTTCAGCTTTCCTGCCCATAGAAATGCATCGAAACTGAAGGCCTTCTTTTTTAATCTGCTTCTCAATTTTTCTCCCTATACCACCCCCCTGCAGTGAGCGGCTGGCAAGATTAGGTGTCACCCGAGTATTGAAATCCGCCCCTCCCGCGGCTCGCCACAGATGCATTCTGACATTAGTTCAGGGAAAGTGGTATCTTGGTGGAGCTGCTATAGGGAGAGTGTTAGGAGTATTTTAGGTTTCAAGAACCCCAACGGTCCTTCTTAAGGCCATAGAAATCGCAGATCGCACCTATGTGCGATCTGCGATTTCTGTTCTCTTCTCTATATGCGCTCAATGGGGCCGGCGGCAGCAGCGCCGACCCCATTGAGAACATATAGAAGACAAATCATTCTTCTCTGCCACAGCTGTAACAGCTGTGGCAGAGAAGAACGATGTTTGCCCATTGAATTCAATGGAGCCAGCAATACAGCAGGTTCCACTGAAAGCAATGGGCTGCCGGCGTGCGCGGGATGAATTGTCGGGAAGGGCTTAAATATAGAACGATCTTTACGCTGACAGTGGGGGGGGGGGGCCCACTCTTGCCGCTATTGTGGCTTAATAGTGGGACCTGGGAACTTGAGATGCAGCCCAACATGTAGCCCCTCGCCTGCCCTATCCGTTGCTGTGTCGTTCCCATCACTTTGTTGAATTGCCCAGATTTTCACAAACGAAAACCTTAGCGAGCATCGGCGATATACAAAAATGCTCGGGTCGCCCATTGACTTCAATGGGGTTCGTTACTCGAAACGAACCCTCGAGCATTGCGAAAATTTCGTCCCGAGTAACGAGCACCCGAGCATTTTGGTGCTCGCTCATCTCTATTTCTGAGTTAAAAAAGTTCTAAAATGTGCAGTTTATACACTGAAGATTCATAATAGGCTTCCCATCTTAAATTGATGTGCTGTGTATGCTGACGGCAGGGTCAGCAGTCATTGCAAAATCACCACAGGCAAGGTTACAATGAAAAGTTACATCTCTATTATACAGCTGGAAAAGGATAGTGTGGGCTCACAAGTTAGACAGTAGGGGATGGGAGCAGTTTAAAGGGGTTATCTGGGCTTTTAGAATTGAAGACGTGATTTCCAAAGTGACATATCCATTTTGTGAAGAAATGGAGGAGAGGGTGGTTACGTACTTTTCATGATGCTTACTATATCATTGGCTACATGGCATAGGAAAAGTACCTACAACACATTCACTAAAAAGAACAGATTTTATTCCAAAGTGTCCAAAGTCACACTACAGAAAATCCTGTTTTGTGGAAAATGTAATTTGTTGGAATTAATTAAGTCACTTTTCAAATCGCCTCTTCAATTCATGGTCTATCCTTAGGATGGATCATTAATATATGAATGGTGGGGATCCAATTCTCATTAGCCCTAGTGATCACCTGGGACCTCAGTGCTCATCTGTGTGTTGTGACTTCTTCAATGTTACATTGGTCAGGGACACTGTATGTAGTGGCTATTCTGCGTATTGCAGAGTTATCCCATTTTCTACAAAGGGACAGTACTGCAGTAGTCAGAATAGTCATTTTGAAAAGTATGGGGTTCTAATTACACAACAGGCTGCGACCCGGATGTAAACATTGAAGAGACTGCAGTACTTGCATACGTCGATCAGCTAATCAGCTGCCATTAGTTGGATGCCCATAGTTTAGATACTGATGACCTATCCTAAGGATAGGCCATTGATTTTTAAAGCCAAGATAACGCCTTTATGGAAAGAGAAAAGGAAAAGGCACAGGGTCCAGCAGTAATCAATACCAAAACCAATATATTTACCAAAAGCAACAACCCTGAGTGGATCCTCTTAAAAACAAACTTTTATTAATCACATATAGAAATTCACCTCAAAAAGATATTAAAAAACAGATATGCTGTAGCAGCAGAAAAACTACCTGCCTCACTAAATACATTAGGTGTATATATACTTTATTAGGAACTGTGAAGCTAGCGCTCACTCCACTGATTCCAACAGAATGGCTTATGCACACTGAGTCATACAAACCAATATAACCATCTGGACTAGTGCATATATAACACTAGTCACTGACTGGTATCAGTGGTACTGATATACTGAAAGCACCACAATCAGTAGTGAGGAGATACATGCCTACAGCATAGATTGGAAGTTAAAACAAGCTCTGCTAGTTTTTACCCCCTTCTACGTCCTCAGGATGCATCTTCCTTACTACATCAATATTGCATTCCTGTTTCTCTGCTGGGTCACCTATGACTCCTCTTATGTAGTCACGGGCTGTGGAGCCATTAAGAAACACTTGACATACATCAGAAGCTGTTGTGGCCCTAAATGCTTCACAAACCCGCACTGCTCCCATTTTTTTAGGGGAGCGTGAAATGCTGTGGGAAAGGGACAAATCAATTCTCCTTCAGAAGTAACAGCTACTGAGATGATCTGCAGATTTGCAATCTCTCCTTCCTTGAATTGAATGAAGCGCAAGTTTCCGTCCTCAAAAAGGGACTATGATTTATACCCACACCCACATTCTCGCTCTTTGATTGGGTGAAAGATGTGCAGCTTTTTTCTAGAAAATTAGCCCTACATAAATTTCATAAAGTGAAGCAAAGAACTGCTTATAAAGGCAACACAAATGAGGAAAGAGAATTTGAGGCGTTTGAGACACTGTGCGATTTGCTAACTGAAAATGAAACAGTGATTACCAATATTCCGGCCCCTTTTACTAAATTACTATCACTGACAAACTCCTTAAAATATAACTTTTAATAACAAAATGTTAAAATCTAAAACATTCGGTTTATGGACATAGACAACGTAAATAATAGTCTCCCCTAGCATGCACTAAACATGGTTATTAAATAGAGATGAGCGAACATACTCGTCCGAGCTTGATACTCGTTCGAGTATTAGCGTGTTCGAGATACTCGTTACTCGAGACGAGTACCACGCGATGTTCGAGTTACTTTCACTTTCATCTCTGAGACGTTAGCGCGCTTTTCTGGCCAATAGAAAGACAGGGAAGGCATTACAACTTCCCCCTGCGACGTTCAAGCCCTATACCACCCCCCTGCAGTGAGTGTCTGGCGAGATCAGGTGTCACCCGAGTATATAAATCGGCCCCTCCCACGGCTCGCCACAGATGCATTCTGACATAGTTCAGGGAAAGTGCTGTCTTGCTGAAGTTGCTATAGGGAGAGTGTTAGGAGTTATTTTAGGCTTCAAGAACCCCAACGGTCCTTCTTAGGGCCACATCTAACCGTGTGCAGTAGTGTGGAGGCTGCTTTTTGCAGTGTTGCACATTTTTTTTTTTTTGGTATATCGGCCGTGCATTGCGTCCTGCAGTAATTTTACATTGTCAAGGGCCAGTAGTGGTGAGGCAGGGACAGAAGACATATTTAGTGTATATAGGCAGTGGGCCTTTCCAAAAACATTTGGGTAAAAAAATCTATTTGGGCTGCCTGTGACCGTCCTCAGTGTACTGGGTCTGTGCTGGGGGTAGTTGTCCTAATTCATACGCAGCCAGCTAAGTGTTACAACAGGCTTGCGCAAAATTCTTTCCTGGCTCTGCTGTGCGTTCCGTAAGCGAAGTCAGCCTCCAACCACAGGCCAATAAGCGGCACATTTAATTACAGCGTTTTGTTTCTGCACTACTGGTAATACAGCATGCTGAGGGGTAGGCCTAGAGGACGTGGACGCGGGCGAGGACGCGGAGGCCCAAGTCAGGGTGTGGGCACATGCCGAGCCAGTGCGGTGGCCAGGGGTAGAGGCAGGGCCAGACCGAATAATCCACCAACTGTTTCCTAAAGCGCCCCCTCGCGCCATGCCACCCTGCAGAGGCCAAGGTGCTCTAAGGTGTGGCAGTTTTTCACAGAGACGCCTGACGACCGACGAACAGTGGTGTGCAACCTTTGTCGCGCCAAGATCAGCTGGGGAGCCACCACCACCAGCATGTGCAGGCATATGATGGCCAAGCACCCCACAAGGTGGGACGAAGGCCGTTCACCGCCTCCGGTTTGCACCACTGCCTCTCCACCTGTGCCCCAACCTGCCACTGAGATCCAACTCCCCTCTGAGGACACAGGCACGAGTGCCTACCGGCCTGCACCCACACCCTCACCTCCACTGTCCTCGGCCCCATCCAGCAATGTCTCTCAGCGCAGCGTCCAGACGTCGCTAGCGCAACTGTTTGAGCGCAAGCACGCCGCCATGCACCCGCACGCTCAAGCGTTAAACGTGCACATAGCCAAATTGATCAGCCTGGAGATGCTGCCGTATAGGCTTGTGGAAACAGTGGCTTTCAAAAGCATGATGGCGGTGGCGGCTCGCGCTACTCGGTTCCCAGTCGCCACTACTTTTCCCGATGTGCCGTCCCAGCCCTGCACGACCACATCTCCTGCAACATTGTACGCGCCCTCACCAACGCGGTTACTGCCAAGGTCCACTTAACAACGGACACGTGGACAAGCACAGGCGGGCAGGGCCACTATATCTTCCTGACGGCACATTGGGTGAATTTAGTGGAGGCTGGGACAGAGTCAGAGCCTGGGACCGCTCACGTCCTACCCACCCCCAGAATTGCGGGCCCCAGCTCGGTGCTGGTATCTGCGGCGGTGTATGCTTCCTCCACTAAACCACCCTCCTCCTCCAACGCAACCTCTGTCTCGCAATCAAGATGTGTCAGCAGCAGCAGCACGTCGCCAGCAGTCGGTGTCGCGCGGCGTGGCAGCACAGCGGTGGGCAAGCGTCAGCAGGCCGTGCTGAAACTACTCAGCTTAGGAGAGAAGAGGCACACGGCCCACAAACTGCTGCAGGGTCTGACAGAGCAGACCAACCGCTGGCTTTCGCCGCTGAGCCTCCAACCGGGCATGGTCGTGTGTGACAACGGCTGTAACCTGGTGGCGGCTCTGTAGCTCGGCAGCCTCACGCATGTGCCATGCCTTGCCCATGTCTTTAATTTGGTGGTTCAGCGCTTTCTGAAAAGCTACCCACACTTCTCATACCTGCTCGGAAAGGTGCGCCGGGTCAGCGCACATTTCCGCAAGTCCAAGACGGACGCTGCCACCCTGCGGACCCTGCAACATTGGTTTAATCTGCCAGTGCACCGACTGCTGTGCGACATGCCCACACTGTGGAACTCTACGCTCCACATGTTGGCCAGACTCTATGAGCAGCGTAGAGCTATATTGGAATACCAACTCCAACATGGGCGGCGTAGTGGGAGTCAGCCTCCTCAATTCTTTACAGAAGAGTGGGCCTGGTTGGCAGCCATCTGCCAGGTCCTTGGAAACTTTGAGGAGTCTACCCAGATGGTGAGCGGGGATGCTGCAATCATTAGCGTCACCATTCCTCTGCTATGCCTCTTGAGAAGTTCCCTGCAAAGCATAAAGGCAGACGCTTTGCACTCGGAAACGGAGGCGGGGGAAGACAGTATGTCGCTGGATAGTCAGAGCACCCTTATGTCTATATCTCAGCTCGTGGAGGAGGAGGGGGAGGAGCATGAGGAGGAGGGGGAAGAGACAGCTTGGCCCACTGCTGAGGGTACCCATGCTGCTTGCCTGTCATCCTTTCAGCGTGTTTGGCCTGAGGAGGAGGATCCTGAAAGTGATCTTCCTAGTGAGGACAGCCATGTGTTGCGTACAGGTACCCTGGCACACATGGCTGACTTCATGTTAGGATGCCTTTCTCGAGACCCTCACGTTACACGCATTCTGGCCACTACGGATTACTGGGTGTACATACTGCTCGACCCACGGTATAAGGAGAACCTTTCCACTCTCATACCCGAAGAGGAAAGGGGTTCGAGAGTGATGCTATACCACAGGACCCTGGCGGACAAACTGATGGTAACATTCCAACCGACAGCGCTAGTGGCAGAAGGTGCAGTTCCGAGGGCCAGGTAGCAGGGGAGGCACAGAGATCAGGCAGCATGTACAGCGCAGGCAGGGGAACATTCTCATGTAACCCAGGAGAAGTGGCAGCGGAGTGTCATGCAGGCAGTGATTGTGCTTTGTTGGAGGTAGTGTGGTGCTTAGCTAAGGTATGCATTGCTAATGAAGGTTTTTCAGAAGTAAAAATTGTTGGGAGGGGGGGGGCACTCTTGCCGCTATTGTGGCTTAATAGTGGGACCTGGGAACTTGAGATGCAGCCCAACATGTAGCCCCTCGCCTGCCCTATCCGTTGCTGTGTCGTTCCCATCACTTTCTTGAATTGCCCAGATTTTCACAAATGGAAACCTTAGCGAGCATCGGCGATATACAAAAATGCTCGGGTCGCCCATTGACTTCAATGGGGTTCGTTAATCGAAACGAACCCTCGAGCATCGTGAAATTTTCGTCCCGAGTAACGAGCACCCGAGCATTTTGGTGCTCGCTCATCTCTATTATTAAATAGAATCAGCAGTTGTGTCTCAATATGTGATAGACACCGCACTGTGTTGCAAAGGACTGTATAAGGAAACGCCAAGGATAGCCGTGTTTCCTGACCATCTAGTGCTTGCCTACCCATCACTTTAAAACATGTAGGCCTGTCCCTACAGAGACAGAAGTGAGGCCGAATTTGTGGATGAATACAAGTCTATAGGCAAGACCAAGAGGATAAAAAGGTCTAATATGGAAGAATCAAATTAGAAAATGGGGGTCTAGATATGGGCCCAGTATGTGAATTCTGAGTGATTCACCAGACAAATAGTAGGGTTCACTGAACACGGTTATAGTATGGTTTGGTTCTAGCATGGCTCGACGTGTTTCTGTCGGTAACCCAACTCATCAGGAGCCAGAGTCAGGAGTGAACCGTATAGCTATTAAGTTGTGATAGACCTAGTAAATGTCCTACTAGAAAACCTAAATTATACCCAAAATAATAAGAACAGTGTCTAGTAGATACTAGAACATCCACCTTCTAGAGGGAATATAAAGTATGGACTGTGCCCTTTAGTGCTCGAGTGGGTCATGCATATACCACCCTATGGGCTACGTAGGCCCAGCAATATCAATTGGTGGTATAAGAATAAAATGCCCCACTGACCCGCTATCTAAACTCAAAGCAATAGTAGCGATATACTGCTTCAATATGAGTATAGGAAAACCAGGTATCTAGTGAGTACTGATAACCACTAGCTAAGCAGAGAGATGTATTGGTAAGAGAACCAAAAAATATAAATAAATTCAACAGCCTAGCAGCATCTCCAGCCTTTATTTAATTACATCCGAAATCTAAAACTTTCCCAAACCTATCTCAGTATAGTAGTATAGAGCTTTTACTAGATATTATGCAGAATAAACCCAATATGAAAATTATTAGTTCTAATTAGAGATGAGCGAACGTACTCGTCCGAGCTTGATACTCGTTCGAGTATTAGCGTGTTCAAGATGCTCGTTAGTATAGGCGAGCACCACGCGATGTTCGAGTTACTTTCACTTTCATCTCTAAGACGTTAGTGCGCTTTTCTGGCCAATAGAAAGACAGAGAAGGCATTACAACTTCCCCCTGCAATGTTCAAGCCCTATACCACCCCCCTGCAGTGAGTGGCTGGCGAGATCAGGTGTCACCCGAGTATATAAATCGGCCCCTCCCGCGGCTCTCCACAGATGCATTCTGACATAGTTCAGGAAAAGTGCTGTCTTGCTGGAGTTGCTATAGGGAGAGTGTTAGGAGTTATTTTAGGCTTCAAGAACCCCAACGGTCCTTCTTAGGGCCACATCTGACCGTGTGCAGTACTGTTGAGGCTGCTTTTTGCAGTGTTGCACTTTTTTTTTTTGTATATCGGCCGTGCAGAGCATTGCGTCCTCAGTCTGCAGTAATTTTACATAGTATAGGGCCAGTAGTGCTGAGGCAGGGACAGTGAAAAAGGTGAAAGACATATACTGTCTATATAGGCAGTGGGCTTTTCCAAAAAAATTTGGGAAAAACATTCTATTTGGGCTGCCTGTGACCGTCCTGAGTGTACTGCGTCTCTGCTGGGGGTAGTAGTCCTAATTAATACGCAGCCAGCTAAGTGTTACAGCAGGCTTGCGCAAAATTCTTTCCTGGCTCTGCGTTGGCCGTTACATCACCGCTGTCATCCTGTCCAGAGGGAAACAGTCTGCAGTAATTTTACATAGTCCAGGGCCAGTAGTGGTGAGGCAGGGACAGTGAAAGAGATATACTGTCTATATAGGCAGTGGGCTTTTCCAAAAAAATTTGGGAAAAAACATTCTATTTGGGCTGCCTGTGACCGTCCTGAGTGTACTGCGTCTCTGCTGGGGGTAGTAGTCCTAATTAATACACAGCCAGCTAAGTGTTACAGCAGGCTTGCGCAAAATTCTTGCCTGGCTCTGCGTTGCCCGTTACATCACCGCTGTCATCCTGTCTAGAGGGAAACAGTCTACAGTAATTTTACATAGTATAGGGCCAGTAGTGCTGAGGCAGGGACAGTGAAAAAGGTGAAAGACAAATACTGTCTATATAGGCAGTGGGCTTTTCCAAAAAAATTTGGGAAAAAACATTCTATTTGGGCTGCCTGTGACTGTCCTGAGTGTACTGCGTCTCTGCTGGGGGTAGTAGTCCTAATTAATACGCAGCCAGCTAAGTGTTACAGCAGGCTTGCGCAAAATTCTTTCCTGGCTCTGCGTTGGCCGTTACATCACCGCTGTCATCCTGTCCAGAGGGAAACAGTCTGCAGTAATTTTACATAGTCCAGGGCCAGTAGTGGTGAGGCAGGGACAGTGAAAGAGATATACTGTCTATATAGGCAGTGGGCTTTTCCAAAAAAATTTGGGAAAAAACATTCTATTTGGGCTGCCTGTGACCGTCCTGAGTGTACTGCGTCTCTGCTGGGGGTAGTAGTCCTAATTAATACGCAGCCAGCTAAGTGTTACAGCAGGCTTGCGCAAAATTCTTTCCTGGCTCTGCTGTGCGTTCCGTAAGCGAAGTCAGCCTCCAACCACAGGCCAATAAGCGGCACATTTAATTACAGCGTTCTATTTCTGCACTACTGGTAATACACCATGCTGAGGGATAGGGGTAGGCCTAGAGGACGTGGACGTGGCCGAGGACGCGAAGGCCCAAGTCAGGGTGTGGGCACAGGCCGAGCTCCTGATCCAGGTGTATCGCACCCGACTGCTGCGGGATTAGGAGAAAGGCATGTTTCTGGCGTCCCCACATTCATCTCACAATTATTGGGTCCACGCGGTAGACCTTTATTAGAAAATGAGCAGCGTGAGCAGGTCCTGTCGTGGATGGCAGAAAGTGCATCCAGCAATCCATCGACCACCCAGAGTTCTGCACCGTCCACTGCTGCAACTCTGAATCCTCTAGCTGCTGCTCCTCCTTCCTCCCAGCCTCCTCACTCCATTACAATGACACATTCTGAGGAGCAGGCAGACTCCCAGGAACTGTTCTCGGGCCCCTGCCCAGAATGGGCAGCAATGGTTCCGAATCCTCTCCCACTGGAGGAGTTTGTTGTGACCGATGCCCAACCTTTGGAAAGTTCCCGGGGTCCGGGGGATGAGGCTGGGGACTTCCGGCAACTGTCTCAAGAGCTTTCAGTGGGTGAGGAGGACGATGACGATGAGACACAGTTGTCTATCACTCAGGTAGTAGTAATTGGAGTAAGTCCGAGGGAGGAGCGCACAGAGGATTCAGAGGAAGAGCAGCAGGTCTTCAGAGGGGGAGGCAAGTGCTGCAGCAGGGTAGGTTGGAAGAGGTAGTGCGGTGGCCAGGGGTAGAGGCAGGGCCACACCGAATAATCCACCAACTGTTTCCCAAAGTGCCCCCTCGCGCCATGCCACCCTGCAGAGGCCGAGGTGCTATAAGGTCTGGCAGTTTTTCACTGAGAGTGCAGATGACTGACGAACAGTGGTGTGCAACCTTTGTCGCGCCAAGATCAGCCGGGGAGCCACGACCATCAGCCTCACCACCACCAGCATGCGCAGACATATGATTGCCAAGCACCCCACAAGGTGAGACGAAGGCCGTTCACCGCCTCCGGTTTGCACCGCTGCCTCTCCCCCTGTGCCCCAACCTGCCACTGAGATCCAACCCCCCTCTCAGGACACAGGCACTACCGTCTCATGGCCTGCACCCACACCCTCACCTCCGCTGTCCTCGGCCCCATCCACCAATGTCTCTCAGCGCACCGTCCAGCCGTCGCTAGCGCAAGTGTTGGAGCGCAAGGGCAAGTACGCCGCCACGTACCCGCACGCTCAAGCGTTAAACGTGCACATAGCCAAATTTATCAGCCTGGAGATGCTGCCGTATAGGGTTGTGGAAACGGAGGCTTTCAAAGGTATGATGGCGGCGGCGGCCTCGCGCTACTCAGTTCCCAGTCGCCACTACTTTTCCCGATGTGCCGTCCCAGCCCTGCATGACCACGTCTCCCGCAACATTGTACGCGCCCTCACCAACGCGGTTACTGCCAAGGTCCACTTAACAACGGACACGTGGACAAGCACAGGCGGGCAGGGCCACTATATCTCCCTGACGGCACATTGGGTGAATTTAGTGGAGGCTGGGACAGAGTCAGAGCCTGGGACTGCTCACGTCCTACCCACCCCCAGAATTGCGGGCCCCAGCTCGGTGGTGGTATCTGCGGCGGTGTATGCCTCCACTAAACCACCCTCCTCCTCCTCCTCCTACGCAACCTCTGTCTCGCAATCAAGATGTGTCAGCAGCAGCACGTCGCCAGCAGTCGGTGTCGCGCAGGACGGCAGCACAGCGGTGGGCAAGCGTCAGCAGGCCGTGCTGAAACTACTCAGCTTAGGAGAGAAGAGGCCCACGGCCCACGAACTGCTGCAGGGTCTGACAGAGCAGACCGACCGCTGGCTTGCGCCGCTGAGCCTCCAACCGGGCATGGTCGTAACCTGGTGGCGGCTCTGCAGCTCGGCAGCCTCACGCACGTGCCATGCCTGGCCCTCGTCTTTAATTTGGTGGTTCAGCGCTTTTTGAAAAGCTACCCACGCTTGTCAGACCTGCTCGGAAAGGTGCGCCGGGTCGGCGCACATTTCTGCAAGTCCCACATGGACGCTGCCACGCTGCGCACCCTGCAACATCGGTTTAATCTGCCAGTGCACCGACTGCTGTGCGACGTGCCCACACGGTGGAACTCTACGCTCCACATGTTGGCCAGGCTCTATGAGCAGCGTAGAGCTATTGTGGAATACCAACTCCAACATGGGCGGCGCAGTGGGAGTCAGCCTCCTCAATTCTTTACAGAAGAGTGGGCCTGGTTGGCCGACATCTGCCAGGTCCTTGGAAACTTTGAGGAGTCTACCCAGATGGTGAGCGGGGATGCTGCAATCATTAGCGTCACGATTGCTCTGCTATGCCTCTTGAGAAGTTCCTTGCAAAGCATAAAGGCAGACGCTTTGCACTCGGAAACGGAGGCGGGTGAAGACAGTATGTCGCTGGATAGTCAGAGCACCCTCCTGTCTATATCTCAGCGCGTTGAGGAGTAGGAGGAGGAGCATGAGGAGGATGAGGAGGAGGGGGAAGAGACAGCTTGGCCCACTGCTGAGGGTACCCATGCTGCTTGCCTGTCATCCTTTCAGCGTGTATGGCCTGAGGAGGAGGAAGAGGATCCTGAAAGTGATCTTCCTAGTGAGGACAGCCATGTGTTGCGTACAGGTACCCTGGCACACATGGCTGACTTCATGTTAGGATGCCTTTCTCGTGACCCTCGCGTTACACGCATTCTGGCCACTACGGATTACTGGGTGTACACACTGCTCGACCCACGTATAAGGAGAACCTTTCCACTCTCATACCCAAAGAGGAAAGGGGTTCGAGAGTGATGCTATACCACAGGACCCTGGCGGACAAACTGATGGTAAAATTCCCATCCGACAGCGCTAGTGGCCGAAGGCGCAGTTCCGAGGGCCAGGTAGCAGGGGAGGCGCGGAGATCAGGCAGCATGTACAGCACAGGCAGGGGAACACTCTCTAAGGCCTTTGACAGCTTTCTGGCTCCCCAGCAAGACTGTGTCACCGCTCCCCAGTCAAGGCTGAGTCGGCGGGAGCACTGTAAAAGGATGGTGAGGGAGTACGTAGCCGATCGCACGACCGTCCTCTGTGACGCCTCTGCCCCCTACAACTACTGGGTGTCGAAGCTGGACACGTGGCCTGAACTCGCGCTGTATGCCCTGGAGGTGCTTGCTTGTCCTGCGGCTAGCGTCTTGTCAGAGAGGGTGTTTAGTGCGGCTGGGGGAATCATCACGGATAAGCGTACCCGCCTGTCAACCAACAGTGCCGACAGGCTTACACTCATCAAGATGAACAAAGCCTGGATTTCACCAGACTTCTCTTCTCCACCAGCGGATAGCAGCGATACCTAAACAATACGTAGGCTGCATCCGCGGATGGAAGCATCGTTCTCTATCACCATCCAAAACGGGGACCTTTTAGCTTCATCAATCTGTGTATTCTATTCATCCTCCTCCTCCTGCTCCTCCTCCTGAAACCTGACGTAATCACGCCGAACGGGCAATTTTTCTTAGGCCCACAAGGCTCTGTCATATAATTTTTGTAAACAATTTTTATACGTTTCAATGCTCATTAAAGCGTTGAAACTTGCACCTCAACCAATTTTTATTTTAACTGGGCTGCCTCCAGGCCTAGTTACAAATTAAGCCACATTTACCAAAGCGATTAATGGGTTTCACCTGCCCTCTTGGTTGGGCATGGGCAATTTTTCTCAGGTACATTAGTATTGTTGGTACACCAATTTTTTTGGGCCCTCGCCTATAGTGTAATCCAATTAATTTTTTGCCCACCTGCATTAAAGCTGACGTTACATCAGCTGTGCTGGGCACTGCAATGGGATATATTTATGTACCTCCGGTGGCTTCCTGGGACCCACCCATGCTGTCGGTTCACATGGACTTCCCATTAGGGAGATGTACGTGCCTGTGTATACTTATAAAAAACTCGAGCCTGACTGGGGCATGCAGTTTGGGCCGAAGCCCACCTGTATTTAATCAGACGTTAGCTCTGCTGTCCAGGGCACTGCAATGGGATATATTTTTGTACCGCCAGTGGGTTCCAGGGAGCCACCCATGCTGTCGGTCCACACGGACCTCACATTAGGGAGTTGTACCTGCCTGTGTCTATGTATTAAAAACCCCGGTCTGACTGGGGCATGCAGTGTGGGCCGAAGCCCACCTGTATTTCATCTGACGTTACCTCAGCTGTGCAGGACAATGCAATGGGATATATTTATGTACCGCCGGTGGCTTCCTGGCACCCACCCATGCTGTGGGTCCACAGGGAGTTTAACCTATATCTGTCCACTTGTAAAGAACCCCAGTCAGACTGGGGCATGCAGTGTGGGCCGAAGCCCACCTGTATTAAGCACGACATTACCTCAGCTGTGATGGGCAATGCAATGGGATTTATTTATGTACCACCGGTGGCTTCCTGGCACCCACCCATGCTGTCGGTCCACACGGAGTTGTAACTGCATGTGTCCACTTCTAAAGATCCCCAGTCTGACTGGGGCATGCAGTGTGGGCCGAAGGCCACCTGTATTTTATCTGACGTTACCTCAGCTGTGATGGGCAATGCAATGGGACATATTTATGTACCGCCGGTGGCTTCCTGGCACCCACCCATGCTGTCGGTCCACACGGATTAGTAACTGCATGTGTCCACTTCTAAAGAACCCCAGTCTGACTGGGGCATGCAGTGTGGGCCGAAGCCCACCTGCATTAAACATGACATTACCTCAGCTGTGATGGGCAATGCAATGGGATATATTTATGTACCACCGGTGGGTTCCAGGGAGCCACCCATGCTGTGGGTGCACACGGAATTCCCATTGCGGAGTTGTACCTGCCTATGACTATTTATAAAAAACCGCGGTCTGACTGGGGCATGCAGACACCTTGACAGAATGAATAGTGTGTGGCACATAGGTTCCCCATTGCTATGCCCACGTGTGCAGCTCCTGATGGAGGTGGCACAGGATTGGATTTCTCATTGCTTCTGTACAGCATTGTGGGCTATCACCCCACCCCTTTTAAAGAGGGTCGCTGCCTGGCCGTGACAACCCTCTGCAGTGTGTGCCTGCGGTTCCTCCTCATGGCAGACGCACTTATAAATAGACATGAGGGTGGTGTGGCATGAGGGCAGCTGAAGGCTGCGCAGGGACACTTTGGTGTGTGCTGTGGACACTGGGTTGTGCGGGGTGGGGGGGGGGGCTGGGCAGCATGTAACCCAGGAGAAGTGGCAGCGGAGTGTCATGCAGGCAGTGATTGTGCTTTGTTGGAGGTAGTGTGGTGCTTAGCTAAGGTATGCATTGCTAATGAGGGCTTTTCAGAAGTAAAAATTGTTGGGAGGGGGGGGGGCCCACTCTTGCCGCTACTGTGGCTTAATAGTGGGACCTGGGAACTTGAGATGCAGCCCAACATGTAGCCCCTCGCCTGACCTATCCGTTGCTGTGTCGTTCCCATCACTTTCTTGAATTTCCCAGATTTTCACAAATGGAAACCTTAGCGAGCATCGGCGATATACAAAAATGCTCGGGTCGCCCATTGACTTCAATGGGGTTCGTTATTCGAAGCGAACCCTCGAGCATCGCGAAATTTTCGTCCCGAGTAACGAGCACCCGAGCATTTTGGTGCTCGCTCATCTCTAGTTCTAATCTTTCCCATCAAGAAATATAGGCACTTCAGAATTTCCAATCGAATTCGGACAGTCATAAAACCTTCGGCAAGGGAAGAAACATCATAATAATGGAAAAACTTGACTGTCAAATCATGACAGTGAGACTATTGGAAAATAAAGAAAACTACCGTGTTTTGAGATATGATCCCCCCTTACTATCCTGTCTCCTTCAAAAAGGGATGGACAGGAGAGTATTATCTGTAGAAGAATTTTAATACATCTTTAATCCGGTACCAATAATTGCAACATTTTATGCTTTATCTAAACTACACAAAAGATTGACTTTTCTCCCGGTTGGCCAGCTGTTTTTGGCAACGAATTTGACTTTGCATGCCAGAGCATATGTTGATACTGTTCTTCGTCCCTTTGTGACAGCTGTTCCCTTCTATCTACAAGATACTATGGATAGGATCAAAAGGATCCAAGATATTCTTATCAAAGAAGAACTCATTTTGGCTACCATTTATTGTGGAAAGCCTTTACTGCAATATTAGACATGATTTGGGCTTAAGAGCTGTAGATTATTTTCTTTCAACTAGAGGTGTTCACTTTAGTGCACATAATGCGTTTATTTTAGAGTTACTTTCGTTTATTGTACTTGACAATTATTTTCTGTTTGATAACACTTTCTTTCTTCACTTGGTTGGTACTGCAATGACCATGGCTTGTGCATCTACATATGCAAACCTTTTTTTAGGGTGGTGGGAATCCTCTGTGGTCTTTGCGGATGAATGGGAGGGTCATTCTGATCATATTTTACTATGGGTATGCTATATTGATGATATATTGGTCTTTTGGCAGGGGGATGGGGCCTCTTTTGAAAGCTTTGTCCCATTCTTGAATAACAATACCATTGGTATAAAATTTACATATCAGTATCATGAGTCACATCTTGAATTTCTTGATTTTATTATCAGATTGGATAGTGAAGGTAGAGTCCAGACTGACATTTTCCATAAGAATCCTGCTGCCGACAGTCTCTTACACTGGCAAAGCTGGCATCCGCCAACATTGAAGAAAGGCATATTGACTGGTCAGTATTTGAGAGCAAGGAGAAATTGTTCAGACTTGTCCTCTTTTTAAATCAGAGTGTGATACTCTCTATCAAAAATTTAGACGTAACCGGCTCCTGTGAATAATCCGAACAGACTCCAGTCAGTGCTAACAAATTCGGAACCCACATCTGGACAATAACTAGGCATATAAATGAAATACATGACAAAAAAATTGGTAGCTTGAGGTTCTGTGGTAAATATCAGGTTCATTTGGGCCCGAGGAAGGGTAACTTAGATGCTGTCCTGTTGAAAGAAGAGGCGAGATAAATCTTTTGCTTGAAGAGCAAAACACCATTGGGACTGAATGAGGGTCTTTCTTTTGGGGCTTTTATATCAATGTCTATTTTTGACTTTTGATACTATTGAGTATTAATAGTTAAGAAGTGCTTTCTCTTTATTTAGAGGGATCGGGATACGTATATTTAATTAGCATATTTCATATTTCTAAATTGTTCTCACATAATTATATATCCAGCTTTATGCCGCTACAACTGTAAACCGGTAAATATCAGAGAGGGATATAATTTATTTCATCACATTAAAAATGAGTGTGAACACTCTGCGACATTGCGCTAGTATTGATTGCTTGGCTATCATAGTGCAAATTATACCTACATCTAGGCATTGCAAGGATTTTTATTGTCCGTCAATTTTGATATGCTGAGCATGCTCTGGCCTATGAATACCGGGAATGCTTCTGCATTGTGGAGATTTTTATTCTATCAGCCCGTTTTGAGCATGCTCTGGCTGACGAACACAGGGAGTGCCTTGGCAATGTGTTTCCCATTGCCTGAATGTTATGTGTTCTTCTATTGGCTACCACACACTGTTTCTCCTATTGGTCTTTGCACTGATGTCTGTGCATTATGCCCAGAGCCACTATTGGTGTATCCCTCTGTCTCACACACAGCTAATTGGTGGTGGGGATGATACGGATCCTGCCTCTTACTGATATATATGTCTGCTATAGCCGAGTGCTGCATCTATAGCTCCATGTACCCCCAAGGATGCCAGCTGTTTACCAAAACATGGGGAGCTCAAGTCCTATGTTTCAGCTTCAGATCTATGCTTCAAGCATGTATCTCCTCACTTCTGATTATGTTACTTTCAGTATATCAGTACCACTGATACCAGTCAGTGACTAGTGTCATCTATGCACTAGTCCAGATGGTATATTGGTTTGTATGACTCAGTGTGCATAAGCCATTGTGTCGGAGTTGGAGTGAGTGCTAGCTCCTAATAAAGTATATACACACCAAATGTGTTTAGTGAATCAGGTAGTTTATATGTTCAGACTTTTTGAGTCTGTTTAATCCTTTTTTTTTTTTTGCTGCTACAGCATACCTGTTTTTTTTATGTTTTTGAGGTGAATTTTTATATGTGATTAGTAAAAGTTTTCTTTTAAGGGAATCCACTCAGGGTTGTTAATTTTGGCTAATATATTGGTTTTGATAAAGACAACTTCTTTAGACTCTTCCTCCTTTCTATCCAATCACTTCCCAGTGACTTCTGCACATCTCAGAGAGCATGCTCACAACACTCCTCCATATACTGTAAGTCAACGAGTCACATTCTTACTTCTAGCTACCTGCTGTAAGGCAAATCTCTACAGCTGCCTTTGCAGAAACTCGGGCTAAGCCCATAATCATATATGAAAAACAGCCTAAAGAAAATAACAAAAAAAGTGCATTAAAAAAAGAGAAAGCTGCAACATAATTTTAATTTATAAAAGGCAATACATTCCAATTAAAGATAGCTGAGAAGTATTGCTTAATGAGTAGATAGACATACACAAGTCATGTATCACAGTTGATTCTCAATGAACTTCAGTAACTTCAGCCTCTCTGTTATTTAGTTTAGTACTTATACCTGTATATACACACACAACAATTCGGATAACGAGCAATTTCTATTCAAATAGTATGAGCATATCTCTGTTCTGGAGGAAGTTGTCATGCTTAACACTAGCTGTGATAAGGACATGATTGTGGGAGCACAGACTCTCAGAAAAGCCAGTTATGAGGACATGTCGGTTTGGTCACCCTTTGCTGTACTTAATTAGTGACTATTTTAGCCGAAGCAGCAGACAGGTCAGCCATAACACTTGTGACATGAGCTGAAAATAAAAGGAATTTCATAGGGTGTTTGGGGATTGCCTCAAGGGACATCCGATAACATCACAGTAGGAGAACACTGATTGATTTGACACCTTGTCATTGATTAACATCACAGTGCATTAGCATTCATTTCAGTCCAAGCAACAACATTACTTGCTAATATGACTTTCGATTAGGTTGGCATAAAAAGCCAGCTAATGAGATGAGATTGAAGAAGGCTTTGATGTGAGCAGACTAGGCTGATCTGCTATCATTTGCTTGCATATATTTTTCTAATATTTCTTGTATCGTTCTCTCCGAAGCTGAATATTAATATTATTTTACAGTGTCTTGAAACAGAATTGCATTTAGAATTTGTGGATCTCTCTGATCTCAGTTTTGCCTGGAGTGCCTATGAGTCCCATGCATTTGATGTTGTTTCTCAATTAACCCTATCACCTCTAGTCATCTTCCACTAAGCATGTAAAAAGATATATCTGATATTTGTGAAATGTTTATCTAATTAACAGTAAACCTGTATTACTTATTAACCAGTTTCTTACTCCCCTGGAAAATGCTTCTCCTGCTACAGTATATATCTGGAATGATTTTGCCTCCTATACCCTTTCTTACATGCCATTGCTGTTAGATAAACTTTGATTTCTAAATCTTTTTACTTTTGGAGATATGTTTTCAAATATACTGTATTACGAAACTGTTGGAGCTAAATAAGCAACACAATGTATCCTCTTGTTACATTTATTGGATGGAATTGAAAATAGAAGAGAAATGTTTGTTGTTTTTTATTGCTATTTATTTTTAATATTGTAGCTACCTTTTTGGCTGGGCATATCAAAGGCACAAACTTCATTCCTGTTTTATCTCTATAGACAGCATATGTGTGCTTTATGGCAGCTGCAATGATTGGAAGTTCTTGGTCAGAAAAGTATCAACAAGTTAATACAGTTTCCAGGAAAGCAATGCCATACAGCCCTTCCCATAGATGCCAAGGAGAAGCAGGATAGATGCATTCAGAACCTTATCTGTGTATCTAATGTTGATATCCTGCGTTATCTAAGCCCCCAGTGGTACAATAGAGTTGTTATTAGCCCTGCAATACTATACCTTTGCAGATAGACATTAAGGCCACTCTCACACAGGCATTTACAAAACACAGCATTCGCAATAGCCTCATTTTACCGCACCCCATCATTGTGATAGCTGATGAGGTACCTTAAAAAAAATGTGAAAAGGCCCAAAAATAGAACAGACAGAGCTCGAAAATTGCAGCATTATAAAAGCCGTGTTCGAGCACAGGTCTGCGAGGCCCCATTGAAATCAATGGGAATTAGCACAGTAAAAGGCACCCAGTGTGAGAGTGGCCTTATACTATACATTATTTTTTTAAGTAGTTGTACAACAATTGTCAAGTATATAATGATACATATAAGAGCTCAATACTGTTTTGTTGTAATAAAAGAAATATATCATTGTTGTAAGAAAGGCACCAGTTTAAAAATTTGATTGGGTGTATTTTCACCCAGGGTACTATATCAGGGTTAAATAACCAATTTACTTTAATAGCTGCTTTTGTGTTTTAGGAACCCTTTTTTAGTATAAATTTGAACGCCATAAAAGGCTATTCTCTATAGATATCACTACTGCAGCCACTTCACTGGTCAAAACTGAAATTGTTACTTAATAAGGTCCTAATCTGTAGCATCTTGGTGTGCTGAACATGAATATGATCATGAAAATGTTTTATTTGTTCTCGTTTTGAAGATATTTCATAAAGTTCATTTTTTGTGTTTCACCATGTAAATTTATCCAGTAGGACTGTAACAACATCCTCACAGTTACAGTTATGATAACTTAAAGCAGCTACTGAATTCCATTGAGTATAACAAGTACAGCTGGCACCTCTGTGGTGATTTGAAGGCAGTTGCCAAGCAAAAGAATTGCACTACTTGCGGAAGGAATGGACTCGCAGGCTAAATGTAACAGTTGGAGAGAAGAATATCCAGCACCCAGCTCTGGTCGAGGCTCACAAAATCCTGCTACCACCTCTTCACATCAAACTAGGTTTGATGAAGAACTTTGTGAAAGCCATGGAGCTGACTTCTCCAGCTTTCTGATACCTTCATGATACATGTGGGTTAAAGTGTTTTTTAAAATAGTTTTACAGATTTTGACTTAGTATACAAAGCTGGTTGTGAAACAATGATACGCAAAGCAATTGATATCTAATCAAGATAGACTATTTAGTCATTACAGTTCAAAATTCTAAGGAAATAAAGAATTTCAACCTGTAAATGTAAAGACCCGTGCTATACAGATCGCTGCTTTGCTGAATGTTCCCATCCTTTTTCTTTATGCATTTTGGTAAAAGTAAAACAGTGCGTATGGGTAGATATCACATTATCTGCAATATATTATTCCTAGTATTGCTTTGCTTGTCATTTTACTTTTTTACTTTTGGTATTGCATCAAGTAGATGTAAGTTACTTTCCTAGGATTTTATTGCCTTAAATCTGGGAGCTCTGCACCCGAGCTGCTTTACTTATACAGTTCCTAAGAGGATTACAACTGCTAAAGCACAGCCGCCCTGACAGATACACAACGCTGGCAGCCTAACTAGCACATCAGGATTACCTAAGCATCATCTTGCTTTTACACACTCTCTCTCTTTCTGTTAGTCACTCCCAAACTGGCTCCTGTCACATCACGTCTCCTTTATCCCTGGTAGATTTCCTGCTCACATCCCTCCCTTTTTTTTTTCCTTCCATCTAAATGTACCTGCTCCAGGGAAACTCGAAGATCAGAAGTTACAAGACCAAGAAGCTGCAGCTTCCAGGCACAGCCAGAGGATTTATTCTGCATGCATGTCATTTACATTGATAATGTAGCACCAATGCTCCAAGAAATTAATGTAGTTCCTATGGCAATTAAAGAGTACAATTATCATCAAGACATAACGCCCAAGGAATCCCAAGCATGCAATTGATGTTTTCCAGAAAATCTCGTAGAACATCTAAGTGTTGTCTATTTCCATTTGCAAAGGAAAACATCAATATACTCAGAGAGATATCATTTGAAAAGTTTCAATGGATATCATTAAGGCAAATGTATCAAACTTATTTTTTTCGGGCTTCTTCTAGAAGGTTTCCATTGCACGCTGCTGCATAGGAATTTAGCTTTATTCATATAGCAATGGCTTTAGGGTGTTAAAGAGGTCTATAATGTGCAATCTAAATATATAGAATCTAACAATAATATCTACAATTTTAGTTGAATGTAAACATCAGATATATCTTTCAGGCCAGTGAATAAGGTTGTTCTCTTCACAAAGCACAGGAAGCTATAAGCTGGGGTTGCTCTCAACAAGTGTCACTAAATGCAAAAAACACCAAACGTAATATGTTTAATTAATAATGATTATTTATATTAACCCTTTCCAATCCAATTTGTATCCTGGTTTCCCTAGGGGGGCTTACTCTTTTTCTGCTGTTGTACAGCAGCACTATATGCTGGCTAAAGCCAGTACTGCATGAGGTGACACGTTGGATAGGCTCCGACAGCAGAGAGGCTGGCAATATACAGTAAGAGAACCCCGACGGATGTCTTCCATCATCGGAGCTGTACAGCTTTAAATCATAATGTCTTCAGAGGTCAGACAGTGGATTGGAGAGTGTTAATATAAAACCGTAATTAATCGTAAACATATTAGTTAAATCGACAATTGACATTATTGTTGCTTTATCTGTCAAATCCTCTTCTGCTATCAAGTGGATGGGTCCAAATTTTTGTTTTCTTTGAGATGGCAATGGCAAGTCAACATGTATATGTTGAAGTATATGGAAATTATGGAAACAATTAAAGCCAACTCTCCATTCAACCAGCAGCAGAGGTAAAGCTGTTAAAGTTATTTAAATCATTTTGTGTTCTTAAAGGGTTTTCCAGTCCTAAATGATTGATGCTGACCTATCTTCAGGTTAGAAAGTCCTTACAACAGCATGTCAGGTGCAAAAGTTAAAAAAAAAATGTTATTCCTTCTTCATATGCAGCATTTCAATCTCTCAGGTCTTTATAAAGCATAAAAACAAGCAGTAGGTGCATTATATAATGGAATTGATTAATTCCATGAATCAATCAACCAATAAATATGTATCTTATTCTTAACAGATGCATGCATAATGATGAAATCATATTTACCTATCAGCACACTGGTATTGCCGTTCCCTTATATTGAGAGCACCTGATTGATTGCAGGTCATTGATCAGCATATACATCTCCGGTCTCTCAGCAAAGATCAGTCAACTGACCGCATTAAATCCCACTCATACGATCACATGAGCGCATGAATTATCACCTCCCATAGTTGTATGAACACCTACATACCAACTGCATACTAGGCCAAAAACATAATTGGTCACACCAGTCAGCTGTCTCCAGTGTGTCACATGACTGAAAAAAGGTACGTAAATCTACAGGGCATTAAGGAAAGACTATGATATACATATCTATGTACATGAAACAAAATACTTATATGCTAAGGGCAACAAACCAGCAATCATTATCATTACACCCCTTTTTTATTTTACTAAAACTACTTATAGTAGAGTAACCTATGCACAATTGACTTTCACATATTCCTAAGAGGTAATTCAATTTTTAGGCCGCCTGCAGACGAGCGGGTCGGATCCGGCAGCGAGAATTCTTGCCGCGAGACCCGACCCCAGCGCCTGCAGGGAGGAGCGCGTACTCACCCGCGCCTGGCGGCCCCGACTCTTTCATGTGCCGGCTGCCTGGCTGCGAGCCCTGCACGGAAATAGGACATACCGCGGTTTGTTTGCCGCGCGACATTTCACGTGGCCAAACCGTGGCCGTCTGCATAGGAGTGCGTATTGTAATGCACTCCTATGCAGGCTTTCAGTGGCGGAAATCCCGCTGATAATCCCGCCACGGGATTTCCACCCGTGTGCAGGCGGCCTTAGATGTGAAGATAACATGTGTGGGGGAGAATTTAATGATAGATATCTTCGTCAAACCCATTGACAGAAACAATGTATTGTTGTGCCAGAGCTGTTATCCACGTAGTATTTTGACTTCTTGTCTTAGAGTCAGCTGTTTAGGGTGAGGGGCATCGTCAATGATGACGTGATGAATGAAATGTGTGCCGTACTACTGGTTTCTAAGTACAGACAGGTGGTGAAATAGCACTCTCGTGGTGATTTGTTGGCTCCCAAGGGTGAGGAACAAAATATCTATTTCAGGTCGTTTTTCTTTTGTTTCGACTTTTACTTCTCAGAGTGGCAGGGTTGCCAATACTATGAGAAAAAAATGGCCCTTGTTGGGTAGGGGGTAGGGATGAGCGAGTATACTCGCTAAGGCACTACTTGCTCGAGTAATGTGCCTTAGTCGAGTATCTCCCCGCTCGTCCCTAAAGATTCGGGGGCCAGCGCGGGGCGGGGAGCTACGGGGGAGAGCCAGGAGGAACGGAGGGGAGATCTCTCTCTCACTCTCTCCCACCCGCTCTCCCCTGCTCCCCGCCGCAACTCACCTGTCAGCTGCGGCGGCCCCCGAATCTTTAGGGACGAGCAGGGAGATACTCGGCTAAGGCACATTACTCGAGCGAGTAGTGCCTTAGCGAGTATACTCGCTCATCCCTAGTAGGGGGTGCTCTGAGAATGTGGAGTGTTCTAATCTACTCATTATGTCTTATAGATGAGGAAATAATTTGAGAAACGGGTTTGGTTAAATCCGTCATAGGTCTTAGTCCGAAAATGGTACAAACATTATTATCTTCTTTACCTTCTAAAACCAGGCAATTTCCCCCCTTTTAGTTTTTCATGTTGTAACTAGAGATGAGCGAGCACCAAAATGCTCGGGTGCTCATTACTCGGGACGAAATTATTGCGATGCTCTAGGGTTCGTTTCGAGTAACGAACCCCATTGAAGTCAATGGGCGACCCGAGCATTTTTGTATATCGCCGATGCTCGCTAAGGTTTTCATTTGTGAAAATCGGGGCAATTCAAGAAAGTGATGGGAACGACACAGCAGCAGATAGGGCAGGCGAGGGGCTACATGTTGGGCTGCATCTCAAGTTCCCAGGTCCCACTATTAAGCCACAATAGCGGCAAGAGTGCCCCCCCCCCGCACTGTCAGCATAAAGATCGTTCTCCTCTGCCACAGCAGTAACAGCTGTGGCAGAGAAGAACGATGTTAGCCCATTGAATTCAATGGAGCCGGCAATACAGCAGGTTCCACTGAAAGCAATGGGCTGCCGGCGTGCGCGGGATGAATTGTCGGGAAGGGCTTAAATATAGAAACCCTTCCCTGCAATTCATCCAGAAATGTGTAAAAATAAAAAATATATACCGGCGTATAAGGCGACGGGGCGTATAAGACGACCCCCCAACTGTCACCTTATACGCCGGGAATACAGCGGAGCAAAAAATAAAAATCATTACTCACTTCCCCCGGCGTTCTGCGGCGCTGCTGCAGGATGTCGCTCCCTCCTGGTCCCCGGCAGAGCATTGCTGTCCGGACGCAGGGCTTGAAATCCCCGCCTCCAGAAAACACACATGCCTTCAGCCAATCACAGCCAATGACAATGATGTCATTGAATGGCTGTGATTGGCTGACGGCGTGTGTTAGCTAATCACAGTAGCTTTCTGGAGGCGGGGATTTCAAGCCCTGCATCCAGAAAGCAATGCCCTGCCAGGGACCGACCAGGAAGGAGCGACAGCCTGCAGCAGCGCCGCAGAACTCCTGGGGAGGTGAGTAATGATTTTTTTTTTTGACACTTTCTTTTTTTTTGTATTACCGGCGTATAAGACGACCCCCGACTTCAGAGCAGTTTTTTCAGGGTTCAAAAGTCGTCTTATACGCCAGTATATACGGTATATACATACCTTGTCCCGGCAGACGGTGTTCAGCGCGGCCGGCCTACAGTGGGTGTGAAGGGGGTGTGAGTCAGACCTGCCCCCTGATTGGCTCAGTGCTGAGTCTGACTCACACCCCCTTCACACCCACTGCCGGTCGCCGCGGCTGAACTCCGTCTGCCGGGACAAGGTAAGTATATATATATATATATATATTTTTTTTTTTTATTTTTATTTTAACACATTTCTGGATGAATTGCAGGGAAGGGCTTATACAGTATATTTAAGCCCTTCCCAACAATTCATCCCGCGCACGCCGGCAGCCCATTGCTTTCAGTGGAACCTGCTGTATTGCCGGCTCCATTGAATTCAATGGGCAAACATCGTTCTTCTCTGCCACAGCTGTTACAGCTGTGGCAGAGAAGAATGATTTGTCTTCTATATGTTCTCAATGGGGTCGGCGCTGCTGCCGCCGGCCCCATTGAGCGCATATAGAGAAGAGAACAGAAATCGCAGATCGCAGATAGGTGCGATCTGCGATTTCTATGGCCTAAGAAGGACCGTTGGGGTTCTTGAAGCCTAAAATCACTCCTAACGCTCTCCCTATAGCAGCTCCGGCATCAACAGCACTTTCCCTGAACTATGTCAGAATGCATCTGTGGCGAGCCGTGGGAGGGGCCGATTTTTATACTCGGGTGACACCTGATCTCGCCAGCCACTCACTGCAGGGGGGTGGTATAGGGCTTGAACGTCGCAGGGGGAAGTTGTTATGCCTTCCCTGTCTTTCTATTGGCCAGAAAAGCGCGCTAACGTCTCAGAGATGAAAGTGAAAGGAACTCGAACATCGCGTGGTACTCGTCTCGAGTAACGAGCATCTCGAACACCCTATTACTCGAATGGGTATCAAGCTCGGACGAGTACGTTCGCTCATCTCTAGTTGTAACAACACAGTGAAAGGAGAGATCATTCTTTACCCATCCATACACTGGGAAGATTTTCAGGATTAAGTATACCGGTACATATACATGTACATCTTCTTTTGTGGTCTATACAATCATACACCCATGAGGTTTGATTTAACTGGGTGAGAGATGGATTTATATACTTGACAGTTTATTTCCAGGGGATTTAAATATGGAATATAGAATTCAAGCGTTCATTCATTAGACTTGGTGGGAGGCTCTGGTTATCATGTTCTGTATGAGCAAGGATGTTTTTAATGCGTTGTTTTGATGTTAATATTCTTCTGTTTTATTTTTGATATATCCTGCCTGGTATGGCTCATGTTCTCAGTATGCAGTGTGCAATTCAGTGGGATGGACCATGATGGTTTATTTAGAAAGGTTGTGTAGAGATATTTAGTTGTCTATGTGTGTAATATAATGGAGGCCATGTCACTTATTTATATGAAATAAAGTACTTTTAAAGTGACAATTGCTAAATTATTTTTTTAAGGGGAGCAGATTTGAGAATGTGGGGAACCCCTGTGTACAGGGTACTATCCCTCACAGTTCTATGTTATCCTAATATAAGTAGTTTTAGAATAATAGAAAAGAGGGTGTAATGATAATAATCTTTATTTGTATAGCAGCAACTTACTCCGCAGCGCTTTCAAAGCATGAGTAGCACAAACAAGACAATTACATGTGGTATACACTTATTTGGAGAGACACGGGGTGGGGGTGACAGAGGAGGTACAGGGGCAGGAGAGGAGGCATGGGGGAGCACAAAACAGTATAAAAATTACATACAGTATTTAATTATTAGCAAAAAAAGAACGGGACAAGGGTGATAAGGAGGTAAAGGGGCAGAAGATGTATACGATATGCAAAGTGGAAGGTGTGGGGAGCCACAGGGAGGGGGTAGGAGGCATGTTGTGGGGGTGGGGGATTAGATCAGGAGATTTGGTATGCCTCCATGAAGGGGTGCATTTTTAAGGCACGTATGAAGTACCGTGTGTCGGGGATTGTCCGGATGTTTTGGGGTAGTGCATTCCAGAGGATGGGTGCTGCTCTGGAGAGGTCCTGGAGGCGAGCATGTGAGGTTCATATTAGAGGGGTATTTAGTCTGAGTGTGGTAGCAGATCGGAGTGTGCGAACTGGGTTGTGTACGGCCAGGAGAGAGGCGATCTACGGTGGTGGGTAGCTCAGTAGATATACATACCTTTTCTTCGGTCATGTGACACACTGGAGACAGCTGACTGGTGTAGCTAGGTGACCAATTATGTATCTGGCCTAGTATGTAGTTAGTATGTAGGCGTTCATAGTACTAAAGGAGGTGATACTTCAAGCACTTATGTGACTGTATGAGCGTGAAACAGTGCGGTCAGTGACTGACCTTTGCTGCGAGATCCCGCAGGGATTAAGGAATCCCCTGCCATAGCTGTCACAGTTGTCAAGGGAATGCAATGCTTTCAATGGGGCTAGCACTGCTGCCGCTGTCCCCATTGAAAGCAATGGGCGATATACAGATTCTTCTTTGCGATGCGAGGTTACAGTCGAAACATCGCTAATGAGAATGAAACCATTGAAAATCATTGGTTTCATTATCATGCATTTTCACTCCCTGTCACATCGCAAGGATATTGTATCGCCAGTGGGTGTTCACCTTTATGAGGTCAAAACATCAAATGTAAAAGAGGAATAAAGTTTTGCTTCTAACTTTTGCACCTGATATGCTGTCCTAAGAACTTTCTTTCACTGGTATAGATCTGTGAATTTTGGATCTTGGTGGTTTTGCATGGGAAGTCCCATCGTGTGGTGTATTAGATGCGCTGTTGACTAACTGTGATCTTTCTTCTATCCTCAGGATAGGTTAATAATAGCTGAACACCAGGGGTCTGCTAACCAAGACCCTCATCACTCAGCTGTTTGCTGGGCCGCTGTGTCAGTGAAATGAGCCACAACTCCATGCACGCTGCAGTAGTCTGACATGGTATTCCGGACACAGTTACCATTCACTTCAATGGGAACTGTGTCTATGATATCAACTTGAACCTCTACAGTGTGTATGGGGCTGTGGGCTTCTGGCTCTGTACACTGATATAAAAGCCTGGTGATCAGTTAATTGGCAGGTTTCCAAGTTGTGGACCCCTGGAGATCAGGTATACATGACCTACCCTAAGAATAGTCCATCATTCATTTATCACCAGAAAACCATTTAAAATATATTTTATTAGGCAAATTTGTGATTACATGGTTGTGGACCAATTACTTGTCAATCCAAGACTATACTGTCTCTTAATGCATACAGATATGCAAATTAGCTTATGTGAGCCAAATCAAAAGAAAGAGAGACCTTTCTCAGGATTCTTATTACTCATCAGTACACAACAGGGTTTCGGTTGGCTGGATGCGATACCTTACATGAAGCTTAATGGGTTGCTATGTCTTTTGCAGGATTCTCTTGTTTGACTAACATAGAGGGTACATCTACCATGAGACAAGCTGAGCCACTCAGCTCAGGCAGCGCCACCTTCTTGGAAAGGATGGGGGCATGGTGGCTGGCACATACATACAGAAGGAGAGGCGCAACATGACATGAAGAACCAGCCAGGATGAGCCACTTCTTCAGAGTACTAAGTGCTTTATGTCCTGGGCTGGTTCTTTGATGTTATATCTCTGAGAGGAGGAGTAGACAGCAAGTCTGAGCACAAGTGTGGGCAGAGACACTCTAGTTATGAGGGAATTCTTATCAGGAGCCATGCACTTCCTTTTCCAGACTCCTCCTCATTTATTCTCCAAGGAGAAAGGACTAAAAAGGTTGGTAATTGGTAGTTGGTAAAAGGCAACACTCTAAACTTGGTAGAAAGTGGAGGTCATGGATAGAGTAGTGAAGACCTTCTCTTTTATTGGACAACGTGCAAAGCCAGTATGTGAAAGCACGTTTCAGGATCCCACTTCTTCGTCAGTTCGGCTGGATTAAAACATACAAAAAAATTGGAGACCTGGGGGCGACAAATTTCCAAGAGTTTGTGGGAATCCCAGAAGTTTAAGACCGGAGAAGTCTATTTATTCTCCAGCACCTCACAAGCACGAGCATGGTGCCACTGGTCAACAACAATAGACGTCACAGGCACACTGTACCAATGTGGAACAGGTTTGACATGTGTTCCTGCTGATATCATTTGATGCCGCCCAATGATCCTGTGCCTGTATTTACATGGAGTCTGTAAGGCACAGAAAAAAAGCAGGTAGTGTGCCTGTCATGCCCTTCACCCCTCACTCTCAGAACTTGCCTCCACTGCCTCAGTGTTGCCCCTCTACAGCTTCCGAACAATAAAATGTAACTGCATAAATGTGTCTACCTATGTGATTACACATATATATTTCTGTGTGTATACTATGTTACTCGTTATTTCCAGTACTCCCCCAGATTCATCAATTCTTCTGTAAATAAAGAATTCTATAAACATGATATGTGTGTTTGGCACAGAAATGAGTCCACCTGCTGTTTTAAACACTTTAAATACTCACACGCTTCGTATATATACATTGTAAGCAGTTGTAATCAAAATTATTCAATGTAATTTTCCAAATTTACAAACTTTTAGCTTTCAGTTTTCAAATAAAAACAATTTAAATAACTCAAAACAACTAAAATAACAAGTGGTTTCTATAAATTCACCACAGAATGCTACTTTTAAAGGGAACGTGATGTCCCCACAGAACCAAAAGCTAAGTTATCGTGCTGTTAGGAGACGTGACAGGGAATCGGGTGGTGGATTTTTTATACTCCCAGGATCCAGGGGTATCCTCCTCTCAGTCTTTTCAGTTTTTTGTGTACCTCATCCTAGCGGTACACTAAAAACAGAGTTTTTTCAGAGTTCCGTGGGGTAGTGCATATGTTCCTATTTATATGTGTATAGCTATGTGTCTATATATGTAGATATGTTTCTATACATATGAGCTTACCTTGGTGGATACTTCAGCAGTACTTGCACTTGTTGGGGAGCACTTCCAATGTCATCACAAAGATATCCTTATTGTCAGCGACATAGAACTAAGTCACCTAGGTGGCTTATGAAATAGCTATATGGGCAGGCTGATGGTGCCAGGTACTGATTGAAGTGTACCAGTTAAATCATTGTGCAAGTGCAGCACCCGAGGAGCGGACTACGGGGTAGAGTTAGGGCCTTGTCATGGTAGCTCTACCATCTCCTGCCAGGGTAACCAGTTACACTTCCAAGGCCCGAGGACAGGTTAATAAACAGGGAACCCAAATACTGGATTACCCTTAGTCCTGTTTTGTATCTCGTGACGCCACTGGTTTTTCTACAGCAGAGGATTCCTGGATGATGGAGTAAATCTTCTTCTGCGCAGCTCCTGTGGGGGAGTTCCAAGTTGGCAGAGTAAATTCACAGACATATGGGTACTATTTAAGATGCAGCCTCCGGAAACAGACGGGTCGTTTTACTGGAACTGGGTGACAAGCTTCTCTTCAGTAAATAACAATTGAGCAGCGGCTTGACAAGGGGGGTGACAGGGAGAATTCACGGGATGTAGGAGAAATCACAGCAAAGTTACCTGTAGGTCCTAGTCTGGTACCATTCTTTCCTCTCACAGCCTCTACCGGTTCACACTCACAAGCAGAAAACACGCTGTGGGCCGATGGTACCCACAGACAGCTGCCTTGTACACCGATGTCCAGGACCAAAAAGCCCCTAGCAACTCCTCTCATATAAATAAATAAATAATAAAGGGTCATGTGACAGACAACAGATACATTACCCAGAGACTAGACACTTAACCCATTCAGTGCTGCAGAGCAGGCAATACCACAATGCAATATTGAGCATCTACACTTTTTAGGTGGGGCCCACTACACAATGGCACAGCCGGCTCTATGGGTTAGGGAGCAGAGTTATAGCAATCACAGACATAGCACTTGCCCAATGCACTATTGAGAAAAATAGTGGGATTTAACCTCTTCCAGATATATGTTGTATAAATACATTGTACCAAAAATGTATACACAGTTCAATAGTGGTTATCTGTGCCCTTTTAAAGATCTGAATTGAATTATGGTGGCAGTATGCAGTATTAAGCTGTCTCTAAAGATGTCAGTAGCCCCAGGATTGTAAAAGCCACCATGTGGCCATCAGAAGAGTCAAATAAAATGGCACCCTTGACCTTCGAGCACCAATGATGTTCCTGCAGTAGTTCGCCACAATCAGAAGTGTATGGATGTTAGCGGTGACCACTTTTAGCATGTAAGGTGATTGCAGAAGTCAAACATGGCTTACAGCTATCCTTTGATGTCTACATAAATCTAGTAATAACGTTTTCATGCAGATATTTTTCCTGTTGAAGTGTGTAGACAATTTTTGTACGTATGGCACCGTCAATAAATACTTTCCACAACCCGCTGCAAATTTATAGCATGGAGATGGTGCTGCAACTCTGATCCTGGCCTTTTAAACTCTTATAGATCACAGTAAATAGTGACTGTGACATCTAAGTGGTTAGACAGATTGAGGGTCTCTCTTCATCACCACATCAGCCCCCTTCCAATGTGATTGGGGGATGCTAATGAGTTAGTATGGCAGCTAGGGGCATAATGAAGAGCATATATTTGGCCCTACCTCTGGCAGCTTATATATGATGCCATTTTTATTTATTGTGCTTAGTTCTGGAACTGTATTTATATACTGCCCTTAGTTCTGGTGCTGTATTTACGTAATGTGTTATATACTGGTTCTGATGCTGTTTTCATGTTATGAGCATTGTGCTGGGGCTATATTTAGGCTATGAAATTGGTTATGTTATTGGGCAGGAGTGTGGCCTCACTGGGAGAGTAACACGTGGCCTAAAAGCCTGAGAACATCACCTTAGAGCCTCCCAGCAGATGTACACATCCAATAGAAGGCTCGGATGTATGCCACTGTTAAGACATATAGTGACATACGTCACCTGTGATATCCCATGTTAAAAAAAAAAATGCATATGGTTATTTTTTTATCATATGTATATAAAAGTGTAGTCAACTACATTTTTGTATACAGTAAAAAAGTTTGCCGACATATAAGAGCTCTATAGATACATTTGGTGTATATGCTGGGAACTTGTTCGGACCTCAATAAAGCTAAAATCAATGTGAGGTGACTAAATACTAGTGGCAGGAATTGCAGGCAGATTTAAGCCATTTTCAATTCCACATCACAATCTGCACACTAGGCATGTGGATATTGGTGCATAATTTGCCACAGGACTACAGATTCTGCTGGCGGAATAATTCCACCCATGTGAAACCATTCTTGCAAGGCCACTAATTATTTACTAGGGTTGAAGAATTAGCACAGAAGTAGTAGTTGGGCTAGTAGTATGGCTTCTTGATGCAAATTTCTTTTTATTTATGTCCCCTGTAAAGGCTTACTCACACAAGCTGGCCGGCCGATATATACTACCGTCTGATGCATTGGATTCCAATGCATTAGATCACAGGTGTATTCCCGCAGCGTAAAAGCACCCGGCCGGGCTCTTTTACGCCGGGCAGGAAAGATAGTCCTGGAACTATCTTCCTGGCCTGACTACGGCCGCTGCCATAGACTCCTATTGGAGCCAATGACAGTGGCCGGAAAAGGGAGGTGGGAGGGAGTTTAGCAGCTTGACTACTAAACGCCCTCCTCCCTGCCTCTTGCCGCTGTTTGCAATGGGAGGGCGGGACAGGGTCGGAGCTAAGCTCTGCCCCCTCCCATTGCAAACAGTGGCAAGGGGTGAAGAAGGGGTGGGAGCTCAGCACACTAGCTCCTGCCCCATCCCTCCTCCTGCCCTTGCAGAGAGCCGGCAAGGAGGAGTGAAAGGGGAGACAGCTTAGCAGAGCCCGACGGCGTATATGCCGAGCCCGTGCATCAGATGGTTGTGTATACACTTGTATGAATAAGCCCTAAATCTGACACTCTTAACATTCATGAACTGTACAATAGGCCTTATAAATACTCTTAAAAGGGTTTTCCTGGCAGCGCCACCTGTCAGTGACAGGCTATACTAGGGTCGGAGTAGAAGCTGCTGCTCCGACCCCAGTGTAGTGGCTGGTGCTCATAATTGCAGGCACAGCCTCCAGTGATTGCAATGAGGCCCCAGCCTATAATTATTACTGCTAACCATTACTCAGGAGTCCGAGCAGCAGCTTCCCCTCCGACACCAATGTAGCTGCAACCGACAGCCCATGCTGCTTGGAAAATCCATTTAATATATATTGTATTTAAAAGGTTAATGATTAGTTCCGCTAGTCGATCAGTGATAGGGACCTCTCACATGGATGGAATGGTCCACAGGACGCAGATGCAGATTTTATCAATTAGTGTGGATTTTGTTGCGTTTTTAACTATGGAATGTGTTCTGTGAACATCCTACAGAATTTGTGTTTTTTTGCACAGACTTTAATTGCGGAATTACATCTCCTATATGTTAGAAGTCCGTGATAATAATTCCACAAGACGTCCTTAATTGCACAGCAGGAAGCTTTTACTTAGCTGAATTTAATCTTGTGGTTTTGAAGTAAAATGCACGGATGTTAACAGATGCGGAATTCAAGCATCATACGGATAACATTGTGAAATATCAGCGTGGACTAACTCACTTACCTTACAGACAGAACACTATGCGCTGTGGTTTGCTGCAGTGTTAGTTTATTTGTATTTTGATGGCTTATAGTATTACAGACACTTTAGGCACCACTGATGTGAACCACACTCAGCGAGGAACCATCAGGTGTTTTCATCGGCTCTGAAATGCTTATACTTTAGCTGTTACTCCTGACAGTAGCCCGGGCTTTCATCTAGTAAGGAACTTATGTGATTTCATATTGAGATGTATCAGAGCAGCACACAAGAACATGAAATCTGCACCAGATCATTATTGTTATTAAATAGCAAAATCCCTTGCCCCTTCCAGCTCTCAGCTGATTCCCATGAAACATATGTATTAAAGAGAGTTGCTAAGCCAGGGAAAGACCTCTTATCGGAGAATTAACACTTAAGACTCTTTTCTGTTAGATTAACTGTGATTCCAGTTTTCTAATGAAAATACTGAACCTCAATAAGTTCTCTTGCTCATTTCAAGGCTTAGATTATATGTAGGAGACTGCTGGAAGTCTTTGACATACATTGTAGCAGAAGTTGTTAACACATATGTATTTATGGTATGTGTTGGTAAATACTTCTGTACCAAGTACCTCATCAAGCCTTCCTCTCCCCCACCCCTCACTCCACTCCCCTTCATTCCTTAATCCCAGATTTCCATTTACAAGTTTGACTATTTATTTCTACATGTGCAGCGAGACTGCAATAAACCCTTAGGGCTCCTGCACACTTGCGTTTTTCCTGCAAGTTTTTTCCACGCGATATCGCTGCGTTTTTTTTACCCCCATTGTCAATAGGACTTTCTAATGTTAAAAATACATTGCACAAAAATTGCAAAGCACCAACTTGTGATGCGTTTTTAATAGAGATGAGCGAACCTACTCGGCCACGCCCCTTTTTCGCCCGAGCACCGCGATTTTCGAGTACTTCGGTACTCGGGCAAAAAGATTCGGGGGGCGCCGTGGGTGAGTGGGGGGTTGCAGCAGGGAGAGGGGGGGAGAGGGAGAGAGAGAGGGCTCCCCCCTGTTCCCCGCTGCTACCCCCCACTCCACCACGCCCCCCCCACCCTCCAGCGCCCCCCCAAATCTTTTCACCCGAAACGAGTAAGTTCGCTCATCTCTAGTTTTTAACATTAGAAAGTCCCATTGACAATCACGTGAAAAAAAACACGCAAGAAAAACGCAAGTGTGCCCTTATGCCTCATGACTACTGTGTACACCTCATATGCTCACCTGTATTCCTTCTACTTACTACATGTATTGTCATGTCATATATATATATCTGTATATATATATATATATATGCACACACAAACACACACACACACATATAAATATGTATATATATATATCAGGGGCGAGTATATGGGGGATGCAGGGGATGAGGGTTTGCTCTCGAGCCCAGGACCCTCAAGGGGCCTATAAGGCACATCTTCTCCATATGGTGAGTCTAGTAGTATGATTAAAGCATTATAGTTTGGGGCCCTGTTATAGGTTTTGCATTGGGGCCCAGAAGCTTCAAGTTACACCTCTGATATATCTATATATATAAATGCGAAAGCCCTCACTGACTGACTGACTCGCCACTAATTCTCTAACTTCCCGGTGTCGTACAAGCGTGAAATTTGGCACAACCATTCTTTAGGTCCTACTCCTAAATACAAAAGTAAAAGGGATACAACTCGATTATTCAATGCTAATTGCAAAAGTAAGTGCACCCCTATGTAATGTTTCTAATCTAATTCTCTGACTTTCCAGTGTCATACAATTCTTTAGGTCCTAAATAGGAGAAGCAAATGTAACTTCCTGGTGTTGTACAAGTGTGAAATTTGGCACAGCACTCTAACTGACCTCTGTGTATGTATACTGAGGAGAATCTATCTTACCTCTATGTGTATATACTGAGAAAAATCTAACTGACCTCTACGTGCATATACTGAAAGCTATAAAGTATATAAGGAAGCGGCGATAGACTGCAGGGATGGAGCATGCCTTTAAGACTAAGAAAGGGTTGCAACCTTCAGTCTGGGGTTAAATTTGAATAAAAAAGGGTATTATCCGTTAAGACTAAAAGCTGAGAATAGTGGGAGGGGTAGTACATTCTGCAGAGGGACATCGGTACATGCAGTGTGAGAAGAATCTAATGCTTCTCTATGTGTATACATATTTTATTCCTCTGTTCCTCTGAAGTAACCACAATTGAATATAATTTTCAGTGCAAACAATAGGTAGACACCTGTATCAAATTAACTTGGGCAAAGCCAGGTATAACAGCTAATATATATATATATATATATATATATATATATATATATATATATACATATATATATGTTTTCTACAAGTGAACAATTGGCCGGGTGATAAAATTGTCCCAATTTTTGCAAAATCGAATCGGGTTAGTCCACACCAATTTTTGGCTTCCCATTCCTGCCCTGCACTGCCATGTGAGTGATAACGTGTCCTTGGTGTGACACTGTCAGTGGCAGGGTCCATCTGACCTCAGACATATAGTCCAGCAAGCATGGCCAGGGGCATTGCATATCCTAAACAGCACACTAGATCCATGCCCTGCAGGTTGGGCATGAAGCCGAAAGCGGTGGTCTAGGTTTCATGGTACCTACAAGAGTTGTGGGAATTTAATCCTTTTCTGTCTCCTGCTCATCCCCTTTCTCCATCTCCTAAAATGAACATTTTCTAAAGCACAAGAAATAGCTGTAGCTTTACAAGTTTTTTTTGGAAAAGGCCTGTGATTGGTTGTTTTGTTCATCTGGTAGAATTTGTCGTTTGCAAACTTTATGACATTGCTTTTAAAACAAGCAGCACACCTGCTGCCTTGTATAGTGAAATTTTGATAGCTCTATAGCTGTTCCTTGGAGCAGGGCCATGCTTGAGTGTTGTGTTCACCTGGTAGAATTTCTCCAACTTTCTGGCATTGCTTTAAAAAAATGCAGCACCTCTGCTGTTTTGTATAGCAAAATTTTCGGTAGCTCTGCAGCTGTTCCTTAGAGTAGGCAAGTAGTCTAGTGTTGTGTTCATCTTGGAGAATTTGTCCTTGTAAAATTAATGGCATTACTTTTAAAACAAGCACCACACCTGATGTCTTGTGTAGTGAAATTTTGACTTTGCCATTATATATGTTAAGCCAGGTCAGCATGCAGCCAAAGGCAGGGTGCATTGATGATGTTAGCAAATATGTCTTTCATTTTGCATTGGACACTTGCATCACATGACCTAGCCATATATAACATAGGTAATGTGTTACCAGCACCATTTTACAGCCCAGCAGACAGAAATTGCTCTATAGTGTGGGAGATATAGTCTGCAGAATATTCAGTGCACTGCAGATACTCAATTAAGGGCTCTTGTCCATGGACAATTTTGCATTGTGTTACTCACGGCGATAATCCAGCCACGAGTAATGCAGTGCAGACTTTCCATAGTGTTGCTATGGAAAGCGTAGCCCCCTGTCCACGAGCAGAGAATCATAGGACTCAAATTGCAGCATGCTACGATTTGCCGCGATTCTCCATGGTGAGCCTATCTGTCAGATAGGCTCACTGCAGAGAACTGTCAGTTCTCTCCCCTGCTCCCTGCTGGCGAAATATCGCTAGCAATATTCCGTCCCGCCCGTGGACAGGTGACCTTAGTCTACCTATGGTTTCTGTAAACAAAAAAAACAAAAGCAGAAAAAAAAAATATATATTCTGTGTTTCTTGTATTAGATATTTTTCAAAGCTCTCAATATTCTGCATTAAATTGTTACATTGTTATTTACCTACAAAAAATATGAAGAAAGAAAGGGCTAGTGGATGTGTCGGTAGTTTAGTTGGTGGGAGAGGATGGGCAAATTTGGCACCTCAAGTGGCTCCCAATGGAGCAATGATTCTACGTTCTGCATGAGGCAAAACAAGCCTGTCATTCCTTATAAGTGGTTCTGCTCATGCGTTATAACTAGAGATGAGCGAGCACCAAAATGCTCGGGTGCTCGTTACTCGAGACAAATTTTTCACGATGCTCGAGGGTTCGTTTCGAGTAACCAATCCCATTGAAGTCAATGGGCGACTCGAGCATTTTTGTATATCGCCGATGCTCGCTAAGGTTTTCATTTGTGAAAATCGGGGCAATTCAAGAAAGTGATGGAAACGACACAGAAACGGATAGGGCAGGCGAGGGGCTACATGTTGGGCTGCATCTCAAGTTCCCAGGTCCCACTATTAAGCCACAATAACAGCAAGAGTGGGCCCCCCCCCCCCAACAACTTTTACATCTGAAAAGCCCTCATTAGCAATGCATACCTTAGCTAAGCACCACACTACCTCCAACAAAGCACAATCACTGCCTGCATGACACTCCGCTGCCACTTCTCCTGGGTTGCATGCTGCCAAATCCCCCCCCCCCACGACCCAGTGTCCACAGCGCACACCAAACTGTCCCTGCCCAGCCTTCAGCTGCCCTCATGCCACGCCACCCTCATGTCTATTTATAAGTGCGTCTGCCACAGGAAAAGCAGGCACACACTGCAGAGGGTTGGCACGGCTAGGCAGCAACCTTCTTTAAAAGGGGCGGGGCGATAGCCCACAATGCTGTACAGAAGCAATGAGAAATCCAATCCTGTGCCACCTCCATCTGGAGCTGCACACGTGGGCACAGCAATGGGGAACCTATGTGCCACATACTATTCATTCTGTCAAGGTGTCTGCATGCCCCAGTCAGACCGCGTTTTTTTATATATAGTCACAGGCAGGTACAACTCCGCAATGGGAATTCCGTGTGCACCCACAGCATGGGTGGCTCCCTGGAACCCACCGGCGGTACATAAAAATATCCCATTGCATTGCCCAACACAGCTGAGGTAGTAATGTCATGTTTAATGCAGGTGGGCTTCGGCCCACACTGCATGCCCCAGTCAGACTGGGGTTCTTTAGAAGTGGAAACAGATGCATTTACAACTCCCTGTGGACCCACAGCATGGGTGGGTGCCAGGAAGCCACCGGCGGTACATAACAATATCCCATTGCATTGCCCAACACAGCTGAGGTAGTAATGTCGTGCTTAATGCAGGTGGGCTTCGGCCCACACTGCATGCCCCAGTCAGACTGGGGTTCTTTTGAAGTGGAAACAGTTGCATTTACAACTCCCTGTGGACCCACAGCATGGGTGGCTCCCTGGAACCCACCGGCGGTACATAAATATATCCCATTGCAGTGCCCAACACAGCTGAGGTAGTAATGTCGTGCTTAATGCAGGTGGGCTTCGGCCCACACTGCATGCCCCAGTCAGACTGGGGTTCTTTTGAAGTGGAAACAGTTGCATTTACAACTCCCTGTGGACCCACAGCATGGGTGGGTGCCAGGAACCCACCGGCGGTACATAACAATATCCCATTGCATTGCCCATCACAGCTGAGGTAGTAATGTCATGTTTAATGCAGGTGGGCTTCGGGCCACACTGCATGCTCCAGTCAGACTGGGGTTCTTTAGAAGTGGAAACAGATGCATTTACAACTCCCTGTGGACCCACAGCATGGGTGGGTGCCAGGAAGCCACCGGCGGTACATAAATATATCCCATTGCATTGCCCAACACAGCTGAGGTAGTAATGTCGTGCTTAATGCAGGTGGGCTTCGGCCCACACTGCATGCCCCAGTCAGACTGGGGTTCTTTAGAAGTGGAAACAGATGCATTTACAACTCCCTGTGGACCCACAGTATGGGTGGCTCCCTGGAACCCACCGGCGGTACATAAAAATATCCCATTGCATTGCCCAACACAGCGGATGTAACGTCAGCTGTAATGCAGGTGGGCTAAAAATTCCTTTGATTACACTGTAGGCGAGGGCCCACAAAAATTGCTGTATCAACAGTACTAATGTACATCAGAAGAATTGGCTATGGCCAACCAAGAGGGCAGGTGAAACCCATTAATCGCTTTGGTTAATGTGGCTTAATTGGTAACTAGGCCAGGAGGCAGCCCAGTTAAAATAAAAATTGGTGGAGGTGAAAGTTTCAACGCTTTAATGAGCATTGAAACGTATAAAAATTGTTTAGAAAAATTATATGACTGAGCCTTGTGGGCCTATGAAAAATTGCCCGTTCAGCGTGATTATGTGAGGTTTCAGGAGGAGGAGCAGGAGGAGGAGGAGGAATATTATACACAGATTGATGAAGCGAAAAGGTCCCCGTTTTTGATGGGGATACAGAACGATGCTTCCATCCGCGGGTGCAGCCTACCTATTGCTTAGGTATCACTGCTGTCCGCTGGTGGAGAAGAGAAGTCTGGGGAAATCCAGGCTTTGTTCATCTTGATGAGTGTAAGCCTGTTGCACTGTCGGTTGACAGGCGGGTACGCTTATCTGTGATGATTCCCCCAGCCGCACTAAACACCCTCTCTGACAAGACGCTAGCCACAGGACAAGCAAGCACCTCCAAGGCATACAGCGCGAGTTCAGGCCACGTGTCCAGCTTCGACACCTAGTAGTTGTAGGGGGCAGAGGCGTCACGGAGGACGGTCGTGCGATCGGCTACGTACTCCCTCACCATCCTTTTACAGTGCTCCCGCCGACTCAGCCGTGACTGGGGAGCGGTGACACAGTCTTGCTGGGGAGCCATAAAGCTGTCAAGGGCCTTAAAGAGTGTTGGCCTGCCTGTGCTGTACATGCTGCCTGATCTCCGCGCCTCCCCTGCTACCTGGCCCTCGGAACTGCGCCTTCGGCCACTAGCGCTGTCGTATGGGAATTTTACCATCAGTTTGTCCGCCAGGGTCCTGTGGTATAGCAACACTCTCGAACCCCTTTCCTCTTCGGGTATGAGAGTCGAAAGGTTCTCCTTATACCGTGGGTCGAGCAGTGTGTACACCCAGTAATCCGTAGTGGCCAGAATGCGTGTAACGCGAGGGTCACGAGAAAGGCATCCTAACATGAAGTCAGCCATGTGTGCCAGGGTACCTGTACGCAACACATGGCTGTCCTCACTAGGAAGATCACTTTCAGGATCCTCCTCCTCCTCCTCCTCCTTCTCCTCAGGCCATACACGCTGAAAGGATGACAGCCAAGCAGCATGTGTACCCTCACCAGTGGGCCAAGCTGTGTCTTCCCCCTCCTCCTCATCTTCCTCCTCCTCCTCCTCACCGCGCTGAGATATAGACAGGAGGGTGCTCTGACTATCCAGCGACATACTGTCTTCCCCCGGCTCTGTTTCGGAGTGCAAAGCGTCTGCCTTTATGCTTTGCAGGGAACTTCTCAAGAGGCATAAAAGAGAAATGGTGACGCTAATGATTGCAGCATCGCCGCTCACCACCTGGGTAGACTCCTCAAAGTTTCGAAGGACCTGGCAGATGTCTGCCAACCAGGCCCACTCTTCTGAAAATAATTGAGGAGGCTGACTCCCACTGCGCCGCCCATGTTGGAGTTGGTATTCCACTATAGCTCTACGCTGCTCATAGAGCCTGGCCAACATGTGGAGCGTAGAGTTCCACCGTGTGGGCACGTCGCACAGCAGTCGGTGCACTGGCAGCTTAAAGTGATGTTGCAGGGTGCGCAGGGTGGCAGCGTCCATGTGGGACTTGCGGAAATGTGCGCAGAGCCGGCGCACCTTTCCCAGCAGGTCTGACAAGCGTGGGTAGCTTTTCAGAAAGCGCTGAACCACCAAATTAAAGACGTGGGCCAGGCATGGCACGTGCGTGAGGCTGCCGAGCTGCAGAGCCGCCACCAGGTTACGGCCGTTGTCACACACGACCATGCCCGGTTGGAGGCTCAGCGGCGCAAGCCAGCGGTCGGTCTGTCAGACCCTGCAGCAGTTCGTGGGCCGTGTGCCTCCTATCTCCTAAGCTGAGTAGTTTCAGCACGGCCTGCTGACGCTTGCCCACCGCTGTGCTGCCACGCCGCGCGACACCGACTGCTGCCGACGTGCTGCTGCTGCTGACACATCTTGATTGCGAGACAGAGGTTGCGTTGGAGGAGGAGGAGGAGTGTGGTTTAGTGGAGGAAGCATACACCGCCGCACCGAGCTGTGGCCCGCAATTCTGGGGGTGGGTAGGACGTGAGCGGTCCCAGGCTCTGACTCTGTCCCAGCCTCCACTAAATTCACCCAATGTGCCGTCAGGGAGATATAGTGGCCCTGCCCGCCTGTGCTTGTCCACGTGTCCGTTGTTAAGTGGACCTTGGCAGTAACCGCGTTGGTGAGGGCGCGTACAATGTTGCGGGAGACGTGGTCGTGCAGGGCTGGGACGGCACATCGGGAAAAGTACTGGCGACTGGGAACTGAGTAGCGCGGGGCCGCCGCCGCCATCATACTTTTGAAGGACTCCGTTTCCACAACCCTATACGGCAGCATCTCCAGGCTGATCAATTTGGCAATGTGCACGTTTAACGCTTGAGCGTGCGGGTGCGTGGCGGCGTACTTGCGCTTGCGCTCAAACACTTGCGCTAGCGACGGCTGGATGCTGCGCTGACAGACATTGCTGGATGGGGCCGAGGACAGCGGAGGTGAGGGTGTGGGTGCAGGCCAGGAGACGGTAGTGCCTGTGTCCTCAGAGCGGGGTTGGATCTCAGTGGCAGGTTGGGGCACAGGGGGAGAGGCAGCGGTGCAAACCGGAGGCGGTGAACGGCCTTCTTCCCACCTTCTGGGGTGCTTGGCCATCATATGTCTGCGCATGCTGGTGGTGGTGAGGCTGTTGGTGGTGGCTCCCTGGCTGATCTTGGCGCGACAAAGGTTGCACACCACTGTTCGTCGGTCGTCTGCACTCTCAGTGAAAAACTGCCAGACCTTTGAGCACCTCGGCCTCTGCAGGGTGGCATGGCGCGAGGGGGCGCTTTGGGAAACAGTTGGTGGATTATTCGGTCTGGCCCTGCCTCTACCCCTGGCCACCGCACTGCCTCTTGCAACCTGCCCTGCTGCTGCCCTTGCCTCCCCCTCTGAAGACCTGTCCTCAGTAGGCGTAGCAAACCAGGTGGGGTCAGTCACCTCATCGTCCTCCTGCTGCTCTTCCTCTGAATCCTCGGTGCGCTCCTCCCTCGGACTTAATGCCCTTACTACTACCTCACTTATAGACAACTGTGTCTCATCGTCATCGGCCTCCTCACCCACTGAAAGGTCTTGAGACAGTTGCCGTAAGTCCCCATCCTCATCCTCCGGACCCCGGGAACTTTCCAAAGGTTGGGCATCAGTGACGATAAACTCCTCTGGTGGGAGAGGAACCACTGCTGCCCAATCTGAGCAAGGGCCCGAGAACAGTTCCTGGGAGTCTGCCCGCTCCTCAGAATGTCTCATTTTCATGGAGTGAGGAGGCTGGGAGGAAGGAGGAGCAGCAGCCAGAGGATTCTGAGTTGCAGCAGTGGACAGCGCAGAACTCTGGGTGGACGATAGGTTGCTGGAAGCACTTTCTGCCATCCACGACAGGACCTGCTCACACTGCTCATTTTCTAATAAAGGTCTACCGCGTGGACCCATTAAATGTGCTATGAATGTGGGGACGCCAGAAACGTGCCTCTCTCCTAATCCCGCAGCAGTCGGCTGCGATACACCTGCATCAGAAGCTCGGCCTGTGCCCACACCCGGACTAGGGCCTCCGCGTCCTCGGCCGCGCCCACGTCCTCTAGGCCTACCCCTACCCCTCAGCATGCTGTATTACCAGGAATGCAGAAACTCAACACTGTAATTAAATGTGCCGCTTATTGGCCTGTGGTTTGAGGCTGAGTTCGCTTACGGAACGTCAGGAAATAATTTTGCGCAAGCCTGCTGTAACACTTAGCTGGCTGCGTATTTATTTGGAGCAATTTTACCCCCAGCAGACACGGACCCACAACACTGAGCAGAGTGACAGGCAGGCCAAATAGATTTTTTTCAAATCTTTTTTTGCAAAAGGACCACTGCGTATATTCAATCTATAGCAGGGGTGTCAAACTCATTTTCACTGAGGGCCACATCGGGCTTATGGTGACCTTCAAAGGGCCGATTGTAAGACAGTATAGTAAGGGCTTGTTCACACAAGCGTATTTGCGTACATAATATGCAGTGAATAGAAGCCATTGATTTCAGTGAGTTCAGTCACATGATGTACATTTTCACACAGCATGACCTATTTTGTTGCGTACTACGCACCCCAATAGGCCATTGAAGTGAATGGGCCGTGCAAATATGTGGTGAATGCGCAGGAAACCCATGTATTCACTGCATATTTGGGCACCATCTCAGTGGGCCCATCTGCGTTCTTTTTTCCGTGCCTAAATATGCAGGCATTAGCAATTTTTGATTGCGCAAATACACAGCGTATTTGTGCTACCGAAATACCCATGTGAACAAGCCCTAATAGTGACCCCCCCAGCAGCCACCATTATCCCCCCCCCCTCAGAAGCCACCATTAACCCCCCCTCTCAGCAGCCACCATTAACCCCCCCCCTCAGCCACCATTAACCCCCCTCCTCCAGCAGCCACCATTTACCCCCCTCCTCCAGCAGCCACCATTAACCCCCCTCCTCCAGCAGCCACCATTAACCCCCCCCCCCGTAGCTACCATTAACCCCCCCTCTCAGCAGCCACCATTAACCCCCCCTCTCTGCAGCCACCATTAACCCCCCCTCTCAGCAGCCACCATTAACCCCCCCTCTCAGCAGCCACCATTACCCCCCCTCTCAGCAGCCACCATTAACCCCCCCCTCTCAGCAGCCACCATTAACCCCCCCTCTCAGCAGCCACCATTAACCCCCCCTCTCAGCAGCCACCATTAACCCCCCCTCTCAGCAGTCACCATTAACCCCCCCTCTCAGCAGTCACCATTAACCCCCCCCTCTCAGCAGTCACCATTAACCCCCCCTCTCAGCAGCCACCATTAACCCCCCCTCTCAGCAGCCACCATTAACCCCCCCTCTCAGCAGTCACCATTAACCCCCCCTCTCAGCAGTCACCATTAACCCCCCCCTCTCAGCAGTCACCATTAACCCCCCCTCTCAGCAGTCACCATTAACCCCCCCCCCAGCAGCAACCATTAATACCATTAACACCCCCCTCGGCAGCAACCACTAAATCCCCCCCCCCAGCAGCCACCATTAGCCCCCCTAAACCACATACTTACCTCCTCCTTGCTGTCTGCGCTGCTTCCCCTCCGCTCACATATTAACATTTTCCACATCACTTCTGCTTATTCAGCAGTTCCAGCAGCCTGATTGGTTGTTTGGGTTGGCTGATTCACCAAGCAACCAATCAGGTTGCTGGAATTGCTGAATAGGGCAGAAGTGTTGTGAAAAATGTTAATATGCCAGCGGGGAGCTGCAGCACTCCAGCTGGTAATAGCTTAGTGGTGAGCAGCGTCGGCACGCCGCGGGCCACATGAAACGAGGCAGCGGGCCGGATTCGGCCCGCGGGCCTTGTGTTTGACACATGTGATCTATAGGATGTCTTCTGGCCCTGCCTACACAATTCTGTCCCTGATGTGTGTGACGGAACTGCAGTGTTGCACTGTTATTAAGTGCAACAGAGCGGTGATTTCAGAGCCAGGAAATAATTTGGCGCAAGCCTGCTGTAACACTTAGCTGGCTGCGTATTTATTTGGAGAAATAGTACCCCCAGCAGACACAGACCCACAACACTGAGCAGAGTGACAGGCAGGCCGAATAGATTTTTTTCAAATCTTTTTTTGCAAAAGGACCACTGCATATATTCAATCTATAAGATGTCTTCTGGCCCTGCCTACACAATTCTGTCCCTGATGTGTGTGACGGAACTGCAGTGTTGCACTGTTATTAAGTGCAACAGAGCGGTGATTTCAGAGCCAGGAAATAATTTGGCGCAAGCCTGCTGTAACACTTAGCTGGCTGCGTATTTATTTGGAGAACTACTACCCCCAGCAGACACGGACCCAGAACACTGAGCACAGTGACAGGCAGGCCAAATAGATTTTTTTCAAATCTTTTTTTGCAAAAGGACCACTGCGTATATTCAATCAATAATATATGTCTTCTGGCCCTGCCTACACAATTCTGTCCCTGTAGTATTACTGCAGGGCGCAATGCTCTGCACGGCCGATATACCAAAAAAAAAAAAAGTGCAACACTGCTAACAGCAGCCTCCACACTACTGCACACGGTTAGATGTGGCCCTAAGAAGGACCGTTGGGGTTCTTGAAGCCTACACTAACTCCTAACACTCTCCCTGCCAAACCACCACTTCTGTCCCTGTAGTAGTACTGCAGGGCGCAATGCTCTGCACGGCCGATATACCAAAAAAAAAAAAAAGTGCAACACTGCTAACAGCAGCCTCCACAGTACTGCACACGGTTAGATGTGGCCCTAAGAAGGACCGTTGGGGTTCTTGAAGCCTACACTAACTCCTAACACTCTCCCTACAGCAGCACCAGCAGCAGCACTTTCCCTCAGCTAAGTCACAACCCATCTGAGGCGAGCCGCGGGAGGGGCCGATTTTTATACTCGGGTGACACCTGATCTCCCCAGCCACTCACTGCAGGGGGGTGGTATAGGGCTTGAACGTTGCAGGGGGAAGTTGTAATGCCTTCCCTGTCTTTCAATTGGCCAGAAAAGCGCGCTAACGTCTCAGAGAGGAAAGTGAAAGTAACTCGAACATCGCGTGGTACTCGTTTCGAGTAATGAGCATCTGGAACACGCTAATACTCGAACAAGTATCAAGCTCGGACGAGTGCGTTCGCTCATCTCTAGTTATAACTGCAGCACACAGAACAGGTCAGAGAATGGATGACACAGCGTGCCTAAACTACCACTACCTACTTTTCCATCCAGTCCCAGTCACTAAGCAGTCAGTCTGCACCAGTCTGCCATGAGCATTCCCCTCCACTTCACCCTGTACCAAATCTAAAGTGGTCCATATGGATCAATCTGAAGAGCTGTTTGATCATTTTGTGTCATGAATTTCAACAGGGTAGTCCAAACAACCAGAGGGAGAAGACAACCACCTACCACTACTTTCTCCTAGTCGCAGGAACAGCGCAGTCAGTCTGGGTAAAATGAGAGTCACCTTACTATTTCACTGCCAATGTCAAAATAATCCATATATAAAGAAAATTATCATTAAAAAAATCTATGATATAGAGATCAGCGGTAGTGCCTATGGATTGCAGGCATCCCACTTCTTGGAATTAGTGGTATGCTGTACCCGCCATGCTGTTTCTGGGGAACACTAGCATTCTGCCATGAAGTGGAACACACATCTGCCCTTCTACATCCAGCCTTTTAAATTGACATTTAACCATCAGCGGGCAACCAGTATCCACAGCCATTATGTCACTTCTGATATAGGTATGCACCAGACTGGGACATCAACGGCTCCCACCATGCCCAGTATCCACTGCTACCAATGAGCGTAAAAGTCATTTTCTTACATATGTGTGCATTATTTTGACATTGGCTATGTATCTGGTTAAGAAAAGGAGTTGTGAGGTCACTGTCATTTTACCCCTGAAACGCATTGCAGTATCTGACCATGGATATGTGATCCAACAAGCATGGCCAGGGGCATTACATATCCTTAACAGAACACTGGGTCAATTTCCTGGAGGTAGGGCATGAAGCTTAAAGGATTATCATCACAAACCTCAGCTATTATCCATGGGTGACATGACCAGCCAGAGGACTCTCTAAGTTTAGACCCAGAGAAATGTGGGTTGCCACCAGTAGAAACTTTGAGGAATATGAGTGCCTTTATGTTGCAGTGCTTGCAGAAGTACCATCTCATAGCCCAATCAAAATATCAGATCATTATTGGGTGGCCACCCTCCTTGATCTCCACTATAAAGCCAATGTAATAAATCTCATATAATGTAGCAGTATCAGGACTGTACGTTAAGTAGCTTGAGCATTTCCCCATGGCATCAGGGAAGTATCCGCAAGTGATTGCTGCTCTATGACTCATGGCGGACCAGCAGGAAGTCACTGCTGCAGCCACACCACCACCACCAATGGAAGGGGAAGTTTAACAGAGGTGTTGCGTGTTTTTTTCAGCCCATCACAGCATACAATAACACAGGGTAGGACACACATTCACAGTCAGCACTTATCCATGAATGTCTAAGACTATTCAGCTCCTGCATGGATGTACTCTGGGTGTCTAAGCTGGAAGAGCGTCTGGAGCTTGCACAGCATGCTTTAGAAGTGCTTGTCTGCCCCACTGCCAGTGTGCTATCAGAAAGGGGGTTCAACACAGCTGGGGGGGAAGGGGTGATAACTGACAGATGCATCTGCCTGTCAACAGATAATGTAAAATGAACAATGCATGGATTTCACCTGGCTTCTGCACGCACATGAAGAAATCAGCAGACTAGCGATCAAAACTAAATAATTCTTTAGGGAAGGTGGCTATGAAATATTACGTAAATGTGTAGAGATGCAGAAAAAAGTGGGACTTACCTAATGTGAATCACCCGTCCGATGACAGGTGTCCACACCGTCATTTCGAGAAGGCTTTGAGAGTATATCCAGGAGAGCATAATCCCTAATCGTTAGGGAGAGCATCTGGGGAGAGATCACAGGTGAATAACCTCAGTCAAGAACACAATAAACAAGGTAGAAAAGAACCCTGCGCTCTTTTACAATGTGGATAATGCGAGAAATATAGGTCTGTTGATGGAAGTAACTTACTTCATAGAGTTGCCCTATGAACACACAGGACTCCTTTAAATCCAGGTATATACTTAGTGAACCAGAAAGCATCCTGGGAGGTTTTAATTTCAACTGGTTTATTGGTAAGGCAAAGCACAAATCTGTCTGGTCATATGGAAGAGGATAGTGTGGAGAGAGAGAAAAGAGAAGGCGAAGAAAACGAGAAGGGGAAACAAAGAAAACAGAAAAAAACAAAAGAAGGAGGGGAAGAAACAGAAGAATAATTGAAATTATATTAGATCAATACAATCAGGTTATGGGTCTATTAATTATAAGATGTTTAGGTATACATAAAACATTATAAATATGTATATATAAATATCAGAACAATATATGATGTAATAAAAACATGAAAGAAAAATACAGGAATGTATATATCAAGGTAGCAGCACATAACATGGTGCATAATAGAAAAAGCAAAAATGTATACTATAGTATTGGGGCCCATTGATAAGGGAGGAGAAGGATAAAATACACGGGGGGGGGGGGATGCACCAATGTTATATGTCTAGTGACATGGTGGTGGGTAACAAGCAGCTATCCAATACAGGGTAGTCAGCTGTCAATAACTCATTTAAAGTGATTTGCGAGGCAACATCTGGTGGGATACCCAAGGCATAGAAAGTGAACAAAGATTTATTTGTGTGGACACAATTCCATCAGAGGAAACCCTGTGTTGTTCACAAATTTCTGACTAAGTTATTACATATCCAGTAGGCAGGCTTATTACAAGCTGGGTTCATCTTATCTTTAAACATTAGACAAAGAGAAAGATGGAGGTATAGTTTACTTTCACTTATACGAGTTACGTACATAAAGGTACAGGAAGAGGAAGACAGAGAGTGTGAGAGGGACAGGGCCGGTGGGGAATGTCGCTGCAATCTCTTTAGTATCCAGTTACACTGTGTTCATCAGCTAACTATATGGGAGACTATTACATAGAGGTGGATTAGATAGATAGAAAAGCAGGCTGTATCTACTTTTGTTAAAGGAGATGTCCCGCGCCGAAACGGGTTTTTTTTTTTTTAAACCCCCCCCCCGTTCGGCGCGAGACAACCCCGATGCAGGGGTTAAAAAAACCACCCGCACAGCGCTTACCTGAATCCCGGCGCTCCGGTGACTTCTCTACTCACCGCTGAAGATGGCCTCTTCCTCCGTGGACCGCAGCTCTTCTGTGCGGTCCACTGCCGATTCCAGCCTCCTGATTGGCTGGAATCGGCACGTGACGGGGCGGAGCTACACGGAGCTACACGGAGCCCCATAGAGAACAGCAGAAGACCCGGACTGCGCAAGCGCGGCTAATTTGGCCATCGGAGGCCAAAAATTAGTCGGCACCATGGAGACCAGGACGCTAGCAACGGAGCAGGTAAGTAAAAAACTTTTTATAACTTCTGTATGGCTCATAATTAATGCACAATGTATATTACAAAGTGCATTATTATGGCCATACAGAAGTGTATAACCCCACTTGCTGCCGCGGGACATCTCCTTTAAAGAGAGAAACATCTTTAAATCTACTACGTTTATAAAGTTAATAAAGGGTAAAGTTGGTATATAATAGCTAAATTTCATTTGTTAGATACATATGTAGTAACAGAACAATATATAATATGCTTCGGCCTTGGGGGTGATAACAGAGAAACAATAGCTTATAAGTCCTCGTACCACAATACTATAACAAATAAATAAATAAATCATGCAGCATGCAAGAGACAGAGTGCAGCAAGAAACAGATAATAGATCATACAGTATCCAATAAAGTGTAATAATTAGTAAATAATACGCTCTACAATAAATAAAATGTAGCAATCAATAAATCAATACAAAGAATACTTAATTAAACAAATAAAACCTTTCCTTTAGTCAATCCAATTTATAGGGATTGAATACTAATACGATGGATAAAAATCTAATGGCTCACGGCTCTTTGACACAGCCGTTGGTGTTTCTATGTGCGCCCGCCAGCGTCGTAAACACCTGTGAATGGGCGCACAAATCTAACGTTTGTGCACCCGTTCAGACGGCCCTGGCCCGGCGCATGTGTTCTGAGCCCACAATGCTGTTGGGCGTGGGAACACAGGTTAGCTCTGCTAAGCTGTTCTCCCCTTTTCCCTCCCCTTCGCCGGCATTCTGCAAGGGGAGGACGTGGGATGGGGCTTAAGCTAGTGTGTAAGTGTGCTCTTTGCCCCTTGTTAGTAGCCAGCAATGTAAGGGATGGGAGGAGGTGGAGATTAGCTCTGCCCTACCCCCTCCCATTGCAAACAGCCAACAAGGAGCGGAGGGGAGGAGAGAAGGGGGAGGGAGTTTAGCAGTCACGCTGCTAAACTCCCTCCCACCTCCTCTCTGCAGAACCTTTAATTGGTTCCAATAAGAGTCTATGGCAGCGGACGTATTTCGGCTGGGAAAGAGAGCTTCAGGACTATCTTTCTTGTCTGGAGTAAAAGCGCTCAGAAATATATTGGTCAACCAGGCGCTTTTACGCTACTGGAATACACTTGTGTGATCTGGAGCATTGCAATCCAATGCATCAGATGGTAGTCTATATCGGCTGGCCATGAAAACGGCGGCAGATATACATTGTGTGAATAAGCCCTAAAATGCAAAAAGGAAATGAATACTGGGTGAGAAATTATAGGGAAGTTTTGTGATGGATAAATATAAAGTACTAGCGTACCCGTCGCGCGTTGCTGCGAAGACAGACATACATACATACATTCGTTTTTATATATCTAGATGACGGCAGCAGCGACCACTGAGGTTTTGTAGGCCGCTGCTTCCCCCTTGCAGGCTGAATAAAATAGCCGTTGGGTGGAACATCCAATTTATCCGGCTGCTGTGGCTTCTTGGGAAGATAGCCTAGTACATGTTTGCCCACTTCCAACTCCAATGGAGACTGACTGTAAATGGCTGGCGTGCTCTAGTATTTATGGTTTCAAGCTGTACGTGTCATTGCATACAGTCTATCTATCTATCTATCTATCTATCTATCTATCTATCTATCTATCTAGGTTATTGCATACAGTCTATCTATCTATCTATCTATCTATCTATCTATCTATGACATCCGGAAATGAGAGAATTAGATTCCGTACATAAAATTTGAATGCTAATTCTTTGGCGCTTTGAATTGAATAATCGAGTTGGGACCCATTAACTTTTCCTATTTATGACATAATCAATGCTCGTGCCAAATTTCAAGTTTCTATGACATTGGGAAGTGAGAGAATTAAATTCCGTACATAAAATTTGGACGCTAATTCTTTTGCGCTTAGAATTGAATAATCGAGTTGGGATGAGACATAAGGCCTTGCCCATAAGCATTCCCCAACCTCCAAGAACTGAACCTACCTACCTGAATGAGATTTTGTAGGCCGCTGCTTCCCCCTTGCGGGCTGAATAAAATAGCCGTTGGGTGGAACATACAATTTATCCGGCTGCTGTGGCTTCTTAGGAAGATATCCTAGTACTTGTTTACCCACTTCCAACTCCAATGGTAATTGGCTGGCGTGCTCTAGTGGTTCCAAGCTGTACGTGTCATAATAGAGCCTTAATGACATCACAATGCAGCTTTATAGAACATGTTGGGGCATGTTCAAGGGCGTCCGATGTTGATGACATCAGTGATGACATCACAATAGCAGGTGGCTTACTTATTCGATCTACGTGGGGGGGGGCGTAACTTTCGACGACGCTCGCGCGCCATTTATCGTAGGATATTTGTACTATGCCTATAATCTTCCCAGGAGTGTACTTAACAACTTCCCAAAGTTTCATGGCGATCGGATGAATGGTGTAGTAGCGCATAAAGGACAAACAGACACGCACGCACGCAGACACGCACGCACGCAGACAGACATACATTCAATTTTATATATATAGATATACGTTCTCAGAAAATAAACAAATTGCAAAAGCACAAACTTGGGATTTTTGTGCGATGCGATTTTAACATTAGAAAGTCCCATTGAAAAAAATGCAGTGATATCGCAGAGTTAAAAAAACGCTAGTGGGTAAAAGCCCAATTGCAGCCGATATATAGTATATATGTACTTGGAGGATGTTGGGAGGCATCCTCCCAGGAACAGCAAATAAGGGAAAGCTGAGTTAGTGAGCGGCATAATTGCAAGTATCAACATTAAATCAGTATGGGGAGTGAAGTTGTATAACTCCTGGCTAAGAGAATCAGCGGTCTTACCTGGTGGGCTAGGCTGCTCGTGGTGAGAAACTTTAGGGAAATGAAGAGGCTGTTTTGTCTGTACGCGTTTTTTTGCAGAATGACTTTATTTTGGGATAAACATGACTTTTCGATCATTTTTTAATGTTGTTTTCGCTCTCACCTTTAACAAAAACTCCTTTTTGACATTTTTTACAGCATAGTGTGCAGGAAAAATAATGCATGCATTTGATTTGTAAGTAAGGAAACATATATTAAACCAGCTCACCACCACAAAGCATAATCAGTGCAAATCCAATTCCAGGAAGGTGCAGCGAAGCCAGGAAGTCATTCAGCAACAGTAACAGAGGTATGCAAGTAAGGATGATGGCATACAAAAATGTCTGATAAAGAGTAAATCCCTCTTTGGGTACATTACATAGTAGATATCCAAGTGGATTACATTTCCAATCAGATCTCATGTATATTTATTGAGATAACAAATTGCAAATTTGATTTATATATTTCTGTTTCATAGTAGATCAATACACATATGTTAGGGGCCCGTTACATATTGATCTCACACAGGGTTCATTATGCAACACATGCTGTAGGAAGTATTTGTTATTTGGAAGGACAATGCTTTGGAACCTATCTTTGACTATGAACTACAAGAGCATGGTTCAAAATGCGTAAGCAAAGCACCAAAAAAAATGACTTTGTAAGTAAAAGAAGTGATTTTCTTTTCCTTTAGTATTTCTAACCTTTTTTCTAGGACCCAGTGGGCACTTGAACATGCAATTCTCTGATTGCTCATATCACGCAGTGCGATACTTCTGCATTGCAGTTTATTATGACAATTACTATAGATTTCACAGACAGCCTATTAGACCAGGTTCCTGACAACTAGAGCAACCTATTGGCACCCTGCAATATCATTGTGGAACAGATGGATGGGTTAGCACAGAGCACACCTTCCTTCTGTTAATCCCTCAGGTACTGAGCTCAGCATTGATCTGTTTTCAAAAGTAGGCCATTACAGTGTTTACTATGTTTGATAGTTTCATTCTAGACTGTGTATAAGAGCTATCTATATGTATCTGCTATTTTCCTTGGGACTTCCCACTTCTTCAGAATTCTTCACCGTTACTTATGAAACTAGATGATCTTGTTCATGAAAATTCCTATTTCACACTTGTGTTGACAAAGAGATATGGATTCCCAGGGTTATTTCCATATGAGCAATCACATTGGTAACAGAAGGGGGCCATAAATATAACAGCCAATCTTAAATCTGGCAGTAACAATTTAATTCTGCAAGTAAATTAATTGGTCCCCCCAAAATATCAGCAATCATATCTCAGCACTTGTCCAATTTTCTTTCTGTCTACGGCTGTTTATTCCAAGTAACAGGACAATAAAAAGGGGTTGCCCATGATTAGACATGGCTATTTTCTTCCAGAAATAGTGCCACACCCGCCCTCAGGTTGTGTGTGGTATTACAGCTCAGCTCTATTTCTTCCAAAGGACCTGTTCACAGATATGGTACTGCTTTTGGAAGAAAGCGGTTCTTTCTAATCTTAGAAAACCTCTTTAAGGTTAATAAGTATTTATGTCTTCATATTGATAGTTCAATCTTCCTGATTTACAGTCATAAATGGGACTGCAGAAAATGTCAATCCAATGTGATCAAGTGAAGCTTTATCCAGAGACAGAAACATCACGGAAATCTTAAGCAGCTTCTAATTGGCATCATTTTTTAATGAACGTCCTTAAACACTGATTTTGATAAATAACCCTGTTACTTTCTGACAGATGTTTAGTTACAGCAGAAGGACTTATGAACGTTTGCGCCCTTTCTCAGACTGCGATGACAAAAAATATCTGTAAGGAAAGTTTGACCTTTCTAGTCTTTCACCTTCCTTTGCTCTTCATAGTCAAAATATACTGATATGTCCAATACACGCATTTTGTTTGTTGCCATGGTAACTTCAAATGTGACACAGATAGCGAAAGTATGATTTTTTTTATGTTTTCGAACATGCAGACTTCAGCTAAAGTGCTGAAAGTAAATTAAAATACTGAATTAATATCTGAATAATATTAGCAAAATCCTGGGCTTAGCCATGAATCAGACATGAACACTTTTTCTGCAGTGTGGAAATTACCCATTTTCCTTTTTCTCCTATCAAAACCACAGGCTATATCTCACTAGCTAATTACACTTCTCTTCCAGACCAATCAATCAATTGCTGCAGCTCAAAAGATATCTGCTTAATAAGCATGTAACTGTAGAATGTATGAAAGAGTGAACTTTTCCTTCTATGTGACACAAAAACAATGCTGGCAGTCATACCCAGTACCCGCTGTCATTACCAAATGCCTGCCCTCCAAAACAAAAGCGCAAAGTTGCTTTGATGTGTAGGATCACATTTTCCTTGTCCTACTTATACCCTTCTCTGTCTAACAATTAATAGATCTATCATTTCCCTTTAGAGCTGCAGCTCACGTATTGGGCCTATTTTAAAGCAAAATGTTATTAATTAACATTCATTTTGCTTGACCTTTGCAGTTTTTATTCTTTTTCTCATTTAGTACTTTCTTCTTCATGTTAACCTACTTGCACTTCATTATCAACACCAGGTTTTTTGTCTCTGTTCCTCTATTTATAGCTTGTGACTTTGTGTTAACATATTTAATAACATCACATTGATATTATTATATGAATGGAATAGAGATGTATCAAATATTTATACAATGTTTCTGTAGTGAGGTCTGACTTTTAGACCGCCTGCACACGGCCAGGTCGGATGCCGCTGCGAGAATTCTCGTAGTGGGGTGCGACCCGTGCCCTGGTATTGACCTTATACTCACCTGTCCAGCATCTTCTCTCTCTGTACTGCGATGTGCTGGCTGGCGCACAGCCGCACATCAGCCGTGACTTTTCTGTGTGAACCTCTGCAAGGCTCGCATAGAAATAGGACATACCACAATTTGTTTACCGTGTGAGGTTTCATGTGGTCAAATTGCGGCTGTCTGCATAGGATTGCATTATCTACTCTATGGTAGCGGGCACAGGTGGAAATTCTGCCGGAAATCCCGCAGTGGAATTTCCGCCCATGTGCAGGAGGCCTTGGGCCCCCTGTCCACGGGCGATGCAAAGTCCCGCGGGAGCCACCGCCGATTCTCTGCCGGTCAGCCCTATCTGATGCGCAATGATTCTGATGTGGACAGGGGCTGGCGCTTTCTATAGCAATGCTATGGAAAGCGTCGGCCGGCGTGATTCACCGGTGGACAGGCACCCTTATTCTGCATTATGAAGCAGGGGACTCAGCTAGAGTAGATTTGTGTCACAGGTTGTAAATTGCAAATCCACAGCTATTTACAGTACAATTCTGTGGAATTTTTAAAAACGCTATCCTTATGTAATGGAAAAAGATGTTGCAGTTTTTCAAATCTTCATTCTTGCAATGCAATACAATGAAATCTGCTCCGAATTTGCAGTGAAATCTATAATAGAATCCACATGTAACACATGCATATTTTGCTGTGGATTGGTTGTGACGTTGGCGCAGATTTGTAGCCAAACCAGAGGCCCAATGTCCACGGGTGGATTTGATTTGCAAATCAAGCCGCCCATAGGAATGCATTAGTCCACAAAAGAAATCAAAGTATTCAGATGTAATTTTTTCCTGACATGCAGTTCGCACGTGCAGGAAAAAATCGCAGCATGCTCCATTTTCTACGGATTCCAGCATGGATGGTTTCCATTGAAGTTAATGGCACACCTGCAGCTGACACTGTAGACATCCACAGGAAAGCAGGAGATTTGAAAAAAAAATGCACTGTGCATGCGACGGGCACGTTGGCCGGCGAACCCGGATGCATCAGCCGTACAGAAGAAAGAAGAGCCGGCCATGATGGAGGAGACCTGCACTGATTCCGGAGAGGTAAGAAAATATCCCATGGCCGCGGACATGAACAGATTCTGTGCGGGATTCCGCACTCAGAATCCGTGCATTCCGTGGACATTGGGCCTAAATGTGTAACTCCAGGCAATTTTTTATGATTGTGAAAAGAATGCAGCATAGTACGCACTAGAAGTATATACAGTAAAATAAATGACTCCGAGCAGTTTTCATTTAGGTATAATATATCCCATGGACCTACTTACTGATACAAGAAAGGGCCGGTTAAAATACTACACCTCAGCAGGATGCAGACATGCCAAAATGTTACATTAGGAAGGTCACACAGGTACAAACTACTGAGGAGGTGGGGGGATGCTAAGTATTATAATTGCACACCAAAGGCCTCTAGCAGATTCCAGTCACACGTGTAGCGCACCATGCTACTTCAGACAGGCTGTCAAGTGCCCTCTAATTGGACCACTCAAAGTATTGAAACCATATTCTAGATATTCTCCCCCGAAATCATAAGGCCAGAGTGAATCTTGAAGAAAATAATAAACTTGCTGAGGTGTTAGATGAAATAGTATTTTGTTCAAAATCTGCAAGCATGCAGGTCCCATCAAGGGTCCTTATATAAGAATATAATTTCACCTATACCTTATTGCAACACGACAAAATTTAGCACATTTCTGGTACATAATATCACATCAAGCATTAGCCCTATATATGATTACACCAAAAACAGTAAGTGGCATTAGCCACTTTGATAAATTTGGCACATCATCAAACTAAAGGCCCTTTTACAAGCCATGATTATTGCTCAAAATTTGTCCAAATGTCCGAAAATGAGCCATAATCGTTACATGTAAACGCAGATATTATGCACTTTTTGTTTGAATGATGGATTTTAGTTAAACTTAAAATTTGTCATTCAGCCACTGAAGACTGAGCACATACATTCCATTTGAATGCATTTCGATCATCTTTCAAGAGACTGCATGGCGTTCTCCCCACGGTGTTTACACTAGCCGCGAGGAGAATAATGCAATCTGCCGGCAGCCATGAGGAGAACAAAGGAATATGATGGCAGCTATTTAAACACATGCTGGGCTCTGCAAACAACTTATGGAGGTCTTTTTACATGCAAATGATGATAAAGTGTTAATGGCCAAATGAAGTTCATAAAGTGTTAATGGCAATTACTGGTCATTAACACTGTATGCAAAAAGATCGCTAAAGGCTCATTTACATGCAAAGATAATCTTTCAAATGACTGAATGATTGAAAGATTTTGCGATCTATTTGCATAAAGTGTTAATGGCCAGTAATTGCCATTAACACTTTATCAATATCATTTGCATGTAAATGAGCCTGCAGGAGCTGTTTGCAGAATGCATCATGTGATTAGCCACATGTCCAGCTGTGCGAGCAGCTGCATTATTCTCATTAGGACGGCAGAATACAATGTAATCTGCTGGCTCCCTGCAGAGAACACAGCATGCGGTCTACTGGAGATAAATGCAAACTGCTTTATATCCAGTAGCTGAATGATGGATGTTAAGTAGAGATGAGCGAACGTACTCGTCCGAGCTTGATACTCGTTCGAGTATTAGCGTGTTCGAGATGCTCGTTATTCGAAACGAGCACCACGCGATGTTCGAGTTACTTTCACTTTCATCTCTGAGATGTTAGCGCGCTTTTCTGGCCAATAGAAAGACAGGGAAGGCATTACAACTTCCCCCTGCGACGTTCAAGCCCTATACCACCCCCCTGCAGTGAGTGGCTGGTGAGATCAGGTGTCACCCGAGTATATAAATCGTCCCCTCCCGCGGCTCGCCACAGATGCATTCTGACATTGTTCAGAGAAAGTGCTGTCTTGCTGGAGTTGCTATAGGGAGAGTGTTAGGAGTTATTTTAGGCTTCAAGAACCCTAACAGTCCTTCTTAGGGCCACATCTGACCGTGTGTAGTACTATTGAGGCTGCTTTTTGCAGTGTTGCACTTTTTTTTTTTTTTGTATATCGGCTGTGCAGAGCATCGCGTCCAGATCATTGCGTCCTGCAGTAATTTTACATAGTCCAGGGCCAGTAGTGGTGAGGCAGGGACAGAAGACATATACAGTCTATATAGGCAGTGGGCTTTTCCAAAAAAATGTGGGAAAAAAAATCTATTTGGGCTGCCTGTGACCGTCCTCAGTGTACTGCGTCTCTGCTGGGGGTAGTTGTCCTAATTCATACGCAGCCAGCTAAGTGTTACAGCAGCCGTCGCTAGCGCAAGTGTTGGAGCGCAAGCGCAAGTACGCCGCCACGCACCCGCACGCTCAAGCGTTAAACGTGCACATAGCCAAATTGATAAGCCTGGAGATGCTGCCGTATAGGCTTGTGGAAACGGAGGCTTTCAAAGCTATGATGAGGGCGGCGGCCCCGCGCTACTCGGTTCCCAGTCGCCACTACTTTTCCCGATGTGCCGTCCCAGCCCTGCACGACCACGTCTCCTGCAACATTGTACGCGCCCTCACCAACGCGGTTACTGCCAAGGTCCACTTAACAACGGACACGTGGACAAGCACAGGCGGGCAGGGCCACTATAGCTCCCTGACGGCACATTGGGTGAATTTAGTGGAGGCTGGGACAGAGTCAGAGCCTGGGACCGCTCACGTCCTACCCACCCTCAGAATTGCGGGCCCCAGCTCGGTGGTGGTATCTGCGGCGGTGTATGCTTCCTCCACTAAACCACCCTCCTCCTCCTCCTCTGCAACCTCTGTCTCGCAATCAAGATGTGTCAGCAGCAGCACGTCGGCAGCAGTCGGTGTCGCGCGGCGTGGCAGCACAGCAGTGGGCAAGCGTCAGCAGGCCGTGCTAAAACTACTCAGCTTAGGAGATAAGAGGCACACGGCCCACGAACTGCTGCAGGGTCTGACAGAGCAGACCGATCGCTGGCTTGCGCCGCTGAGCCTCCAACCGGGCATGGTCGTGTGTGACAACGGCCGTAATCTGGTGGCGGCTCTGCAGCTCGGCAGCCTCACGCACGTGCCATGCCTGGCCCACGTATTTAATTTGGTGGTTCAGTGGTTTCTGAAAAGCTACCCACACTTGTCAGACCTGCTCGGAAAGGTGCGCCGGCTCTGCGCACATTTCCGCAAGTCCCACACGGACGTTGCCACCCTGCGCACCCTGCAACATCGGTTTCATCTGCCAGTGCACCGACTGCTGTGCGACGTGCCCACACGGTGGAACTCTATGCTCCACATGTTGGCCAGGCTCTATGAGCAGCGTAGAGCTATAGTGGAATACCAACTCCAACATGGGCGGCGCAGTGGGAGTCAGCCTCCTCAATTCTTTACAGAAGAGTGGGCCTGGTTGGCAGACATCTGCCAGGTCCTTGGAAACTTTGAGGAGTCTACCCAAATGGTGAGCGGCGATGCTGCAATCATTAGCGTCACCATTCCTCTGCTATGCCTCTTGAGAAGTTCCCTGCAAAGCATAAAGGCAGACGCTTTGCGCTCGGAAACAGAGGCGTTGGAAGACAGTATGTTGCTGGATAGTCAGAGCACCCTCCTGTATATATCTCAGCACGTTGAGGAGGAGGAGCATGAGGAGGAGGGGGAAGAGACAGCTTGGCCCACTGCTGAGGGTACCCATGCTGCTTGCCTGTCATCCTTTCAGCGTGTATGGCCTGAGGAGGAGGAGGAGGAGGATCCTGAAAGTGATCTTCCTAGTGAGGACAGCCATGTGTTGCGTACAGGTACCCTGGCACACATGGCTGACTTCATGTTAGGATGCCTTTCTCGTGACCCTCGCGTTACACGCATTCTGTCCAATACGGATTACTGGGTGTACACACTGCTCGACCCACGGTATAAGGAGAAACTTTCCACTCTCATACCCGAAGAGGAAAGGGGTTCGAGAGTGATGCTATACCACAGGACCGTGGCAGACAAGCTGATCGTAAAATTCCCATCCGACAGCGCTAGTGGCAGAAGGCGCAGTTCCGAGGGCCAGGTAGCAGGGGAGGCGCGGAGATCAGGCAGCATGTACAGCACAGGCAGGGGAACACTCTCTAAGGCCTTTGACAGCTTTCTGGCTCCCCAGCAAGACTGTGTCACTGCTCCCCAGTCAAGGGTGAGTCGGCGGGAGCACTGTAAAAGGATGGTGAGGGAGTACGTAGCCGATCGCACGACCGTCCTCCGTGACGCCTCTGCCCCTACAACTACTGGGTGTCAAAGCTGGACACGTGGCCTGAACTCGCGCTGTATGCCCTGGAGGTGCTTGCTTGTTCTGCGGCTAGCGTCTTGTCAGAGAGGGTGTTTAGTGCGGCTGGGGGAATCATCACGAATAAGCGTACCCGCCTGTCAACTGACAGTGCCGACAGGCCTACACTCATAAAGATGAACAAAGCCTGGATTTCCCCAGACTTCTCTTCTCCACCAGCGGACAGCAGCGGTACCTAAACAATACGTAGGCTGCACCCGCGGATGGAAGCATCGTTCTCTATCACCATAAAAAATGGGGACCTTTTAGCTTCATCATTCTGTGTATTATATTCATCCTCCTCCTCCTGCTCCTCCTCCTGAGACCTCACGTAATCACGCCGAACGGGCAATTTTTCTTAGGCCCACAAGGCTCAGTCATATAATTTTTGTAAACAATTTTTATACGTTTCAATGCTCATTAAAGCGTTGAAACTTGCACCTGAACCAATTTTTATTTTAACTGGGCTGCCTCCAGGCCTAGTTACAAATTAAGCCACATTAACCAAAGAGATTAATGGGTTTCACCTGCCCTCTTGGTTGGGCATGGGCAATTTTTCTGAGGTACATTAGTACTGTTGGTACACCAATTTTTTGGGGCCCTCGCCTACAGTGTAATCCAATTAATTTTTTGCCCACCTGCATTAAAGCTGACGTTACATCAGCTGTGCTGGGCACTGCAATGGGATATATTTATGTACCGCCGGAGGGTTCCAGGGAGCCACCCATGGTGTCGGTCCACACAGAGTTGTAACTGCATGTGTCCACTTCTAAAGAACCCCAGTCTGACTGGGGCATGCAGTGTGGGCCGAAGCCCACCTGCATTAAACATGACATTACCTCAGCTGTGCTGGGCACTGCAATGGGATATATTTATGTACCGCCGGTGGGTTCCAGGGAGCCACCCATGCTGTCGGTCCACACGGAGTTGTAACTGCATGTGTCCACTTCTAAAGAACCCCAGTCTGACTGGGGCATGCAGTGTGGGCCGAAGCCCACCTGCATTAAACATGACATTACTTCAGCTGTGATGGGCAATGCAATGGAATATATTTATGTACCGCCGGTGGCTTCCTGGCACCCACCCATGCTGTCGGTCCACAGGGACTTCACAATAGGGAGTTGTACCTGCCTGTGTCTATGAATTAAAAACCCCGGTCAGGTTGGGGCATGCAGTGTGGGCCGAAGCCCACCTGCATTTAATCTGACGTTAGCTCTGCTGTCCAGGGCACTGCAATGGGATACATTTATGTACAGCCGGTGGGTTCCAGGGAGCCACCCATGCTGTGGGTGCACACGGAATTCCCATTGCGGAGTTGTACCTGCCTGTGACTATTTATAAAAAACCGCGGTCTGACTGGGGCATGCAGACACCTTGACAGAATGAATAGTGTGTGGCACATAGGTTCCCCATTGCTATGCCCACGTGTGCAACTCCTGATGGCGGTGGCACAGGATTATATTTGTCATTGCTTCTGTACAGCATTGTGGGCTATAGCCCCGCCCCTTTTAAAGAGGGTCGCTGCCTAGCCGTGCCAACCCTCTGCAGTGTGTGCCTGCAGTTCCTCCTCATGGCAGACGCACTTATAAGTAGACATGAGGGTGGTGTGGCATGAGGGCAGCTGAAGGCTGCGCAGGGACACTTTGGTGTGCGCTGTGGACACTGGGTCGTGCGGGGGGGTGGGGCGGTTGGGCAGCATGTAACCCAGGAGAAGTGGCAGCGTAGTGTCATGCAGGCAGTGATTGTGCTTTGTTGGAGGTAGTGTGGTGCTTAGCTAAGGTATGCATTGCTAATGAGGGCTTTTCAGAAGTAAAAATTGTTGGAAGGGGGGGGGGCCCACTCTTGCCGTTATTGTGGCTTAATAGTGGGACCTGGGAACTTGAGATGCAGCCCAACATGTAGCCCCTTGCCTGCCCTATCCGTTGCTGTGTCGTTCCCATCACTTTCTTGAATTGCCCAGATTTTCACAAATGGAAACCTTAGCGAGCATCGGCGATATACAAAAATGCTCGGGTCGCCCATTGACTTCAATGGGGTTCGTTATTCGAAACGAACCCTCGAGCATCGCGAAAATTTCGTCCCGAGTAACGAGCACCCGAGCATTTTGGTGCTCGCTCATCTCTAATGTTAAGTTCACCTTAAAATCATCGTTCAAATGAAAAGTGAACGATGCCTGCATTTACATGTATTGATTATCACTTACATTTAGTCTTTTGAACTAATTTTGAGTGATAAGCATTGCTTGTAAATGGGCCTTAAATCTTTCAATATTTCTGTCATTTGAAATAGTACTTTTGCGTATAAAAGGGCCTTTAGTATGTTCATAAGTGATATAAGTGAACGTTTTGATTGGTAAGGTTTGTCTGTTTGTTGAGAACACAAAAGTGTGCAATAGGGTTGATACTCCTGCTGGTGTCTTAAACATGGAGAACAATTTAGTTTTACTGGATAAATAGTCAAGATAATGGAAATTGGAAATTGCAGTTCAGTGTTTCCAATTGTAAAATAATACACTTTGGAGAAGGAATCCTCAGACTGAGTATCGTATTGACTGTTCTGTTCTATCCAGGACTTCATAAGAGAAGGATTTAGGGGTTCTGATTTCTGACAGCTTCAGAATGAATCCACAGTGCAGTCAGGCAGCGAAGAAAGCAAGTAGGAAGCTCAACTGCATAACTAGGGGTATAAGCAGTAGATAGAGGGAGATTGCATAGCTCTCTGGTGAGACCACATCTGGAATACTGTGTTCAGTTATGGAGATCTTATCTACAGAAAGACATGGATAACACAGAATGGGTCCAAAGATGCCTACAAAAATTGCGGAAGGTCTCAAGAACAAAACTTATCAGGAAAGACTTAAACAATTTAATTTGAACAGCATGAAGGCAAGAAGGGAGAGGAAGACATGATCAAAACTTTTACATATGTTAAATATATAACTAAGATTCAGGAGGGAAATGTTTCTATTAGGAAGTTAAAGACTAGAATAAGGGGGCACAATGTAAGATTAGTTGGGGGGGGGGGGGGGATCAGAAGCAATGTCAGAAAATATTATTTTACCAAAAGAGTAGTAAACGCTTGGGACCGACCAACTTCCAGCAGACGTGGTTGGAAAATCAAAGATAAATTAATTGAAACGTGCCTGGGATAAGCATAGATCTATCCTAAGAGACAAATAAATAGAAACTAGTATAAGGCCATAAATTTCTGCTCTATGTTTATAATGTGAAATTACTGTATATGTAAAACATTAAATTCTCATCACAAAAGGAAAATACTGGATATACGTAGTAACTTTGAAATTCTGCCTAACCTGATAATTAAAAATGATTAAATGAAACATGGTTTATTACACTGCAGATACAACTGTGGTGTAATAGTGTGCCAATAATGGTGTAAAACATGCACAAATCCAAACGATAGCAAGTGTAAGAGAGCTGGAATGAAAGATTGGGGGCATTCAGAGATTTCTCTAGGACACTGACAGCTTTGCATTCATCTTTGATCAGTAAAGGAAGAAAAACCTTGAAATAGATTCACATACTGGAGAGATTGTTATAAACCTAAGAACTATTTGTTGTGTTTCATATGTCCCCTATGGTTCAGTTATTGTACTTCAAAAATGAGATCTAGCTGAACAGCTCTCCTGCAGACCTTTTAAGATCCATCAGGTATCAAAGACTTATTAATTACAGAACAGTGTATAAATCTGGCACAGGAGATAAGATTTGACATCAGACAGGCTGCCCAGGAATTATTTCCAAACAAGTTGGCAAAGAAGATGAATACAGAAACTTTGCTAAATAAGCTAATGGGCTTTTGATTTTTTAACTGATAGTTTTGACCATATAAATATATATTAAAAATCTAATAAAAAAAATATCCTCAATGCCAAAGTAGCAGGAATTTACCTGATAGTCCAGCACTGTGCCTTTTTATCTCTCTGTTGTATCTTCCTTTGTTAGCACTAAAGACATGCAGGCAGAAAAAAGAGCACATGTATGTGTGTGTATATACATAAAATATTGGGCAAATATTGAACTCAAAGGGTTCCATGTAAAGTCTAGCATGGGCCCCAAACTAGTTGCCCTTTAAATATATATTCTACACAAAGGACTAGAAGGACTTAAAGGGGTTCTGTCATTAAAAAAAACAATTCTATACTTACCTATTCATCCCCTGTCAGTCTACTTACCAGCTCTTCACCTCACCTATCTTCTCCCGGCTCCTGCAGTCCAGGGAGGGTCACCTTACCTGCAGCTCCCTGAGTCTTCTGCTTTCTATGAGGTTACGTACATTACTGTCAATCTTCTTCCTGCTAGCCAATGTACGTTACGTTACAGTTTACATGCAAGCAAGGGGAGTGACGATCCACTTCAGAGACTGCTCATGCAAGTTGTCTGTAAAATAGATTAGTATTCCTTCCTAGCCAGTGAACATCGTGACCTTCACTGACCGGCCCGGAAGTAGAATGTGAGTAATGCAGGCTTCATAACAAGCTGGCTGGCATGCGGTGAGGTGACCCGGGGGCACTGGAGCAGCTCAGCGAGAAGAAGATCTGGTAAGGAGACTGACAGGGAAGGAATAGGTAAGTATAGATTTTTTTTTAATGACAAAGCCTGTTTAAGGAAAGGCTGACCTTTAACTGTTTTCTATAACAGTATTTGCAGTTTTATTCTAACTCCTAAGGCCGCCTGCAGACGAGCGGAAATCCCGCCGCGGGATTTCCCGCGGGATTTCCGCCGCTGAAAGTCTGCATAGGAGTGCATTACAATACGCACTCCTATGCAGACGGCCGCGGTTTGGCCGCACGAAATCTCGCGCGGCAAACAAACCGCGACATGTTCTAATTTCCTGCGGGGCACGCACTCACCTGGCCGCCGGCTCCGGTCTGCGCATGCGCCGGCTGCGCGGCAGCCGGCACATCAAAGAGCCGGGGCCGCCAGGCGCGGGTGAGTACGCGCTCGTCCCTGCAGGCTCTGGGGTCGGATTGCGCGGCGAGATTTCTCGCTGCCGGATCCGACCCGCTCGTCTGCAGGCGGCCTTAACCATAGATCCCCTTCACTTTCAGTGACTATTTACTCATTCTCTCTCGTGTCTAGTTTATCTAGGTTTTCATTTTGATTATTCTTTGACATTATTCATCTTATTCTTTATCATTTATTCTTTCTTTCTTCCTTATATTTTCCTTGTGTTTTCTAATCTATTCCTTTATTTTTATTTTTCATTATCGCTATGCCCATGTTGCTGTCTATTAATATCCTTTGCTGTATCTGAGGTCTAATTTATGTTATCTTGCTGTTTAGATTAGTTCCTTGGAGGACCTTTTTGCTGCTGTCGTTGAAGACACTTTGGAACATTTTTTTCCTAGCATCTTTTTATTATTTTATTGGATTTGTTTAACTTGGCCACCATGTTAACTGGGCACATTCATACTGGGATTCTGTATTCCTTTTCATGTACCTGCATGTAGATCACTCTTGGGGCATGAGCACTAACTTGCCTAGTCTTTGGCATCATGGTTCCCTAGACTACAGGCTACGATGGGACGTCACAGCATCAATACATCACGATTATCCCTGTGGTTTCTACTCACTTTACCACTCATCTGAATGGTATGAATGGACTCTTTGCTTCTACTTCCTATCAGCACTCCAGTAGTTAACTCTTCTCAATGCTCACAGCCCAGCTGCAGTTTAATAGGCAATTACCCTCCCTCTTTGCCCAAGTGTTGTTGTGTGTTTGTCTCAGACACCCAGCATACATAGCTCAGTCACCTGTCTCTGTCTTTATTGTCTGCTTGATCCTGTTCTTGTATCTGTATCCTGTATGTTTGCTGTCTTCCTGTACTTATATATGTGTATATGCTTGTCTGCTGCTAGATTCTGTCTCTGACTTATTGTCTGATCTTATCCTATACTTATATCTGTATACATTTCTCTGCTGTCAGATTCTGTCTCTGAGTTATTGTCTGCTCTTATCCTGCACATGTATCTGTATACGTTTGTCTGCCACCAGATCTGGTTTGCAGTCCGGCCTGTTTCACGGTGCTCCGGGGGTCAGCTGCCAACCACATCAGGACTACTCCAGGAGGTAGCAGCCTGGTTGGTTCCCCGCAGCGGAGGTCAGATCCCTGTACAGAGGTTAAAGAGTGAAGACCGGGGAACCGCCAGGATAATGCCCTTAGGTTTAGCCCAAAGTCAAACTGGTTGGTTGGCAGAGTGGGTCCACACTCACTGTCCATATGGTCGTCAGAAGGACAAGAAACCTTAAATATTTAGTAACAATCAGACATTTCATAAGACCTTCTTCATATTTGGGCAGGGGTGTTAAATTGACTGGCTCTTATCCATGTGGGGATTATACAATCTGTCAACAGATTACATCAGTGTCCATATTTGTCAATTCGCTGAAAAAAAATCCTATAGATTAAATAATTATATCAATTTTCACACTAAAAATGTTGTCTATGTATTAATTTGTTCTTGCCCTGAAGTTTACATTGAACTACACAGGAGTTACACAGATGTGTTCAACAACATTTATCAACGGTTGTCCTTGCCAAACTGGACTTGAATAAGAGAAAGACTATGACTTCAGTTCTAGCTCATTTTCTCCATCACCATGAAGGTAAGGTTGGGAGTCTCCAAGTGCAGGGTTTGGACTTGGTAAAACCAACTAATCGGGGGGTGACATCTATATGCCTCTATTATGCTATAAATCCAAATGGATTTTTCTTCTTAATTGCTTAGCCCTGTCTGATCTTAATTAAGAACTTCTTTTCACTGGTTTTTACAAAGTGAAGTTTGTTTAAATGTGTTCCTTCTGCCTTTAGGGATTGATTCTGCTTCAAAGATAGAGAAATACAATCTCCTCCTGTCCTCTCTGTGCTGGGACCCCTGGAACATCTCCCTCCTGATGAGTTTTGTCATATACCTCCAAATATTGTTACACAGTATCTGCTAGGTTACTTACTGAATCTGAATAAATGAGCAGTCGTTTGTGACTTACACTATTGATGATAGTGTCTAGTTTGTGTTTGATCATTTAATCAAGTCTTTCTCATGGGCAAAGTTAATTAAGAAAGACATTATGGCAACTACTGTCATTTCTTACAGTATGTAAGAAATAAAGGTCATAGAAACCCACAGAGATTCACTCATCAAAAAGCAGTCAGAGCAGTGATTCTGGGCAGAGAGCAGGGTGTCTGACTTTGTAGTTCTGTACAGTTTGTGAATTGTGCCATTTATAAAGGAGTTTCCCAGTTCACAGCATGTAGTGGACATCGCTGGATAAATTGCATGGATTTTATATCCTTAAGAAATGTACCAGAGAGGAAAGAAAGCCATTTTCCTGTCTGGGTTCCAATGTGAAACCATTGCAGCAGATGTGTACACTGAAATGTGAGCATGATTACAGTTATAGGCCATCGATGGCTGATATGTAGCAAAATATTCAAGATAAAAATTATTTCAAGTATCTTTCCATATGCCTAGAAAATTGTACAACAATAATGCACAAATGTATAGATCAATGTTTCTGGAGACTAATGGACCTGGTGATATATGAGATAAAGAACAGTTTTCTGGACTTGCTGTCAGTAATATATTAGCAGTGGAGTCACTTGCCTAATGCGTAAAGGGTTATTATGTCGTCAGTGGAGGTTTAGCAACACAGGATTCTGGATACGATGCAGTAAACGAAGTAAACAAAGGATATCATATTTATTTAACCCCTTCATGACCTTTTTTTAATGGCAGCTGTTAAGGGGCTTTATTCTAATGCAATCACATTTTTATGGTGCTGCATCAGAAGCCTGTGCCAGGGAGTGGATGTGCAGCTATTGGATAACAGCCTGGCATTTGCTCAAACAGTTGGGACTGGAGTTTTCTCCAGTCCGTGCCATTTAATCATTTACATGCCGTGGTGGTCTGTCCCTCTGTCATCCATCGGATTCCTGCAATGTAATTATTAGGACCCAATGGGTTGTTATGACACCTGGAGGCTTGAATATATGGCCTCTGGTTCTGCCAGCTATGGTGGCCTATGAGGATCAGCCTCTGAGGTATAGCAGTGTATTATGAGAATGATAAAAATAATGATATTTAAGTCCCCTAGTGGGACAAAAATAAAAGTTAAATATGTATTTAAAAATTGTAAAAAAAAAACAACAAATAAATAAAAATGTCTAAACATCACCTTTTTCCTTTAAAAAGAAAAAATCACAAATCTGGTATTGCCGCATTCATAATGACCTAGAGAAAAAGGTTAGTGCATTACTTAACCCCTTAACGACCAGGCCATAGTGTTTTTACGTCCTGCAGCTGCAGGACATGTATGGAGGGAGGTAGCGCAGCTATCTACCTCCATACAGCGCGGGCGTCAGCTGTTTATAACAGCGGACACCCGCGGGCAATAGCCGCGCTCGGCCGTTCGGCTGATCGCGGCTATTAACCCTTTAAATGCCGCTGTCAATTCTGACAGCGGCATTTAAATCCCCCGAACGCTGTTTGCGGGTCCCGCACGGCCCCCCCGCGGTGAGATCGGGGGATCCGTGCAAGTGTTATGGCAGCCGGGGGCCTAATGAATGGCCCCAGGGCTGCCTTAGCAGACTGCCTATCAAGCCATCCACACAGGGTGGCTTGAAAGACTGCCTGTAAAAAAGCAGTATGACGTAATGCTATAGCATTACGTCATACTGCAGGAGCGATCAAAGGATCGCATGTTAAAGTCCCCCAGGGGGACTTCAAAGCAATGTAAAAAAAAAGATCAATAAAGTTTTTTAAATTGTAAAAAAAAAAAAAGTTATAAAAGTTTAAATCACCCCTAGAGATGAGCGAACATACTCGTTAAGAGTACTTACGCACCCGAGCACCGCCATTTTCGAGTACAGCAGTACTCGCGCGTAAAGATTCGGGGGGCGCCGTGGCGGCACGGGGGGTAGCAGTGGGGAGTGGGGGGGAGAGTGAGAGAGAGAGGGATCCCCCCTGTTTCCCGCTGCTCCCCCCCGCACCGCCGCGCCTCTCCCCGCCCCCCGGCGGCCCCCGAATCTTTACGCCCGAGTACTGAAGTACTCGAAAATGGCGGTACTCGGGTGCGTAAGTACTCGTTACGAGTACGTTCGCTCATCTCTAATCACCCCCCTTTTGCCATATCTATTATTAAAAAATCTAAATCATAAAATAAAAATATGTATTTGATATCGCCACGTCCGTAAAAGTCCGATCTATCAAAGTAGTGCATTATTTTTTCTGCACAGTGAACGTCGTCTGAAAAAAAAATAAAGAACGCCAGAAATGCATTTTTTTAGTTACCATGTCTCCCAGATAAAAACGCAATAAAAAGCGATCAAAAAGTCGTATGTATTCCAAATTGATACTATCGGAAACTACAGGACATCCCACAAAAAATGAGCCCTTGCTCAACTACGTCGACGGAAAAATAAAAAAGTTATCGCGCGCACAAAATGACCGCAGAAAATAATTGAAAAAAATTTAATATCTTAAAAAAAAAATACAAGTACTACAGCAAAAGCAATACTATATAAGTTTGGTATTGTAGTAATCATACTGACCCCTAGAATAAAAATATCAGGTCGTTTTTGTTGCAGTTTGTGCGTCGTAGAAACAGGACGCACCGAAAGATGGTGGAATGTCGTTTTTTTTCCATTTCTCTCCGCTAAGAATTTTTAAAAAGTTTTTCAGTACATTATATGGTACAATAAATAGTGCCATTTAAAAATACAACTCGTCCCGCCAAAAACAAGCCCTCATACAGCGATGTCGATGGATAAATAAAGGAGCTACGATTTTTTAAAAGGGAGTAGGAAAAAACAAAAATGGAAAAAAGCAAAAAAGCCTGGTCACTAAGGGGTTAACCCACATGGTCGATACCATTAAAAAGAAAATCACAAAAACATGGCTACGGGCTTGGTCAGACAAGCGTGTTTTATTTCATTGAATGGCCGAGGGCTGCCAGTGATTAGCTGAGTGCTGTGACCAATCACAGGCAGCACTCAACTGTCATTCAATAAATGGCTGTGAGCTGCCTGTGATTGGTTAAGCGCTCAGCCAATGAGATGCTGCCTTTTTAGCAGGTGCGGATTTGAAATCCCCGCCTGCTAAAACAACTTCATTACAGTGACAGGACCCACTCTGCTAGACGCGCCTGAGCGCCGGCAGCGGTGGAGAGTTGAGTATATTTGTATTTAGATAGGAATGATTTTCATAGAAAGGCTTATATTTAAAGAAGCGCGAGCCCTATTAAAAGTAATGGGAGAACATCGCACTCCTGTGCCACAGCTGTGGCAGGGAAATTCTTCATCCCCCCGGAGAGTCTCTTTGTCACTGAACACTGTGACAGTGCTGTCAGTGGCCCCATTGAAATCAATCGAAGAGCTTCGCGATCCTCTGCCACAGCTGTCACAGCTCTGACAGCTGTGTCAGGGGATTCTTTACTCCCCACAGGGAGTCCCCTTGTCCCTGAACACTGTGAAAGTGCTGAGTCAGTGCTGTTGTTCAGTAATAAAGGCACCCCCCGCGGAGATGAAGGAATCCGCTGTCGCAGCTGTCACAGTTGTGGCAGAGGAGCACGATCTTCTCCCTATGTTTTTATTATGCCCCATTATCACCCTTTGACAACAAGGTGAAACCCCTGAATGCTTTTCACATCCAAGAAAACACCTGCTGCAGCTGTCACAGCCGCAGCAGGGGATAGGGATCCTCTCCCATTGCTTTCAATGGGGACGCACTATTTATGCGTCATTTTTAGCTTCGGTCACACGTTTTTTACACATGCATTGTGCGATTCTTTTTTAGTGTGCCTATTCATGCACTAAAAAATCGCTCATGTGACAGAGCCCTTAGGGATATATAATTAGTTATTTTCATAGTTTGGGCTTTTACTGATGCAGCCATGCCAATTATGTAAATCTTTTTTATCTCTTTTAGATTTTATTTTAAATAACAAAAATGTTTCTCTTTAACTTTTAGCATTTTATTCATTCTTTTATTATTGCAAAAAATAATATTTTCACTTTTTTACCCTTCATAGAAGACTTAAAATTGTTTTGTTGCTTGTAAAATATACTTTAATACTTCTGTATTGCAGTATATTGTAATTTTAACCTAATGGCCCTTCTACAAGGGCCAACAGTCTTTTAAACGACTGCACGAGCTCTGACGCTACCGCTGAGGTCGTCAGAGCTTGTGCAGATCGTTTGAACTGAAAGACTTGCCACTGAATTGCGGGCTTCTCATCCACATCTCACTCAGCGCTTCACTTCCTATGTGAAGCGTTGAGCAGGGAGCATTTACATAGGACAAGAAGCCAGCGAGCCAATAATGTTTTTTAAGCCAACTGAAAAGTTAGCTTAACAAACTGCAAACGACAATTAAGCAATTTTTATGCATTTACACTGAACGATTATTGCTGAAATTCGTTCGTTTTAACGAATTTTGAGCAATAATTTTTATGTGTAAATGGGCCTTTAGTCTATTAAATTCTGCCTCGGGTAAAGCTCAATAGGCTTCATTCCATGACAGTAGGCCCGGGAGTCTTCACTAGGCTCTGGGCTACTATGGCAACCATTTGTGCCTCACAAACTTGTGACAAGAGAGATGGGGGGGAAACAAAAGTGAGATGCTCCTTCTGTCTACTGGCTTACACGACTTTGCATTGACTGTGGCATCTAAGGGGTTAAACAGCCATGATCAGAGCCAGCTTTGATTGCTGGTGTCAGCTATTTAACACAGTTGTTACCAGCTGAGCATAGATGTACACGCTGCTGCATGAAAGAGTTAATTATTACATTTCTCTGCTAGATCAGACAAAACATAATTATTTTCTAATTATATAAAAGGATGCTCCTCTTACTAGCTATTGCTGTTTTATACTTGTTAAGGTGCTCCCTCATGTTCTCTTGATTCTGTTCTCAGACATCCACCTAATGTGTCCAGTGATGGTGGTCACACATGCTCAGTAGACAACTTCCATATCCTAGAACTTCTTATAAATGGGTGGCAGCATGAGGATTCTTGCTACTGTGCAGACCAGCTAATAAGAATAGGCATACTAGGAACCCCTTACGTAATTATAGGAGATGAGGTTGCACCTGGGCCCAGGAGCCTTAGGAGACCCATAAGGCCTCTCTTCTCTATATAGGGAGCCCAGTACTATGAATAAAGCATTATAGTTGGGGGCCCTGATACAGATTTTGCATTACGGCCCAGAAGCTTCAAGTTACGCCTCTGCGTTAAGGGCTTAAGACAAGTTGGGGGGCCCCAAGATAAACTTTTGCACCATGAGCCTTTAGCTATGCCCCTGCTAGGAACAACTGCCTTAGAGTGTCTTCACATGGCGCGTAATTGCTACAGAATTGCTGCAGCAGATTTTGCAATGAAAATTCCGCAGCATTTACAGTAAAGTCGTGTCGAGGAAATTTCAGAAATCTCTTTTACAAAGTGTTGAAATTTTCCACAATTATACTGCAACATTTTTAATGCTTTAGATTTCTGCTGTGCAATTCAGCCCTTGAAATATAAGGGTTAAATCCTGTAGCAGATCTGCAATTAAAACCGCAGCCAAATTTAGTTTAGTTGGGAATTTGGCCACCATAATTTTCCAGCAGAATTGCTGCAGGTATTCTGTTACGGAATACCTGCAGCGATTTTGCCACTTGTGAGTGTGGCCTTAGGTGGATGCGTTGAGCGGGAAACAGGGATACACTAGGGGGCGTCATAACAAGTGTTATGATATTTAGACACATGAACGTTGTTGGTAAAGGTCATTTTATGATTAAACAATTGATCACCTATCCTCCAGTTAAGGCTGCCTGTCCACGGGCGTTTTTACATTGCATTCCCCGCAGCGATAATCATGCCACGGGGAACGCAGTGCACGCTTTCCATAGTGTTGCTATGGAAAGCGCAGCCCCCCTGTCCACGAGTGGAGAATCGTAGCGATTCTCCTCTCGTGACCGTCAAATCACAGCATGCTGCGAATTGCCACGATTCTCTGTGGTGAGCTGGTCAGCTGGCTCCTGCTCCCTGGCGATGGTTCCTGCGTCAGAGATCCGCAGCGGGATATCGCAATGCCTGTGGACAGGCAGCCTAAGTCATCAGTAACAGGTGACCTAACAGCTGATTGGTGAGGATACTAGCATAGAGGCTTGGAAACCAGCTATCGATGAGGTTGTGGGGCCCTCACCAATCTGCTATTGATGGCCTATCCTGATAATATTTGATGATGTGTTTAGTCCTGGAAAACCCTTTTGAATTATAAATAAAAAATTATGTTTTCTGTGAGAAGAGAAGTGTAATATTTATTTGTGGGAGAACCCTTTTAACTCCATGGTATAGTTACAGATCCAACATATTCTAATTACTTTAATCTTGGATAAACACAGCAGGCTTGGGAATTTGAATCTGTGAATATCTCCGTACCAATGTACTCAAAACAACAATTTTCTTAGGAGAGCCAGAAATGTTTCATATTGAAAAATAATGCAAGTCTATTGCCAAACTGAGAGTTGATAATAACTCCATCCGTTGTTATTGGCTGTTGACAGTGTGATCAAAATCATTTATTTTTTATAAAATTCTTTATTTGTAAATTTTTGGGTTGTGTACAGAAAAAAAAGAGGAAAAGTTACTTATCAGGTTAACAAAGGGGGAACACATAAGGAAATAACAGAGTAACAATGTAACAATGGACAACTCTGTTTTAATGATCCAAGTATTGAAAGAAAATAAAATGGGGCATAATGATAAATAATAGTGATGAATAAAATAAAACAATGCTGCGGGTAGACGAGTAGCGAAAAAAAACGTTTTAAATTTTCTTTTTTTCCCTTCCTCCTATGAAAGGAAATGGTCCATCGCTAGGGAATTTATGAGGTGCTGTTGAGCAGATGGATCTGACTGTTTTTTAAACATAGCCATTTGCTCCAAGTCTCAAGATATCTATTGAGCTTCTCTTCTCAGAAGCATCTAGTTTTTTCATAACCACTTATGGTGTTCAACACATTGTACCACTCTTAAGGACCAGGAGGATCAGTATCTTTCTAATGTCTGGGGATAAGTATTTTAGCCACGTGACCAAAGTCATTTGTCTCCATGTTGTTCGGCCACTTTCTTTTCTGGCTAAGGCCTCATGCACACGGGCATATTTTGGCTGTGGAATCCGTGGCGGGCGTCTGCCCATCCATAGCATGCAATGCAAAAGTGATTGTTTCATGCACACAAGCAAAAAGCAACTGTGATTTCCACTCACGGAGGAAAAATCAGAGCATGCTCCATTCAGAGTGTTTTCTGCACTGACGGCTTCCATTTAAGTAAATAAAGCTGTCCGATCTGCGGCCTGTCCGGAATGACAATTCCGGAAAGGTTGCGGGACCAACGTGGAAATATGTACTGTGCATGTGTACCGGTGCGATGACTGGCACATCCGCAGTACAGAAGAAAGAAGACACGGACAGGTATACAGTGTCGCTGGCCGCAGGCATGGGCAGATTCTGTGTGTGACCGTGTGCATTCTGCCTATAGCTCCTCTGTCAGATATATTTTGTCCTTAACCCCTTAAGGACCAGGCTGTTTTGTACCTTAAGGACCAGATACTTTTTAGGGATTTTACCCCTGTGGTGGTTTTATTGACAATTTTTTTTCCTTCAGCTACCAAAATTATTTTTGCTGCGGCTTTTCTTCGGTGACATATAGGGCTATTTTTTTATATCTTTTTTTTCCTGTTTTTTAGTTCTATTAGGACTAAAAAGATAATATATATATTTTTTAACATTTATATGTATTTTTTAAATTAGTAAATATACGCTAAAAAAAGTATGGGAATGGGTTCCTCATTTAGTTACGGATCTTTTGATATATAATATGTATGGTTTTGGATTACAAGGTGCATACAGCGACAGTTTTGGTTGTCGTCGGCTTTGGGTCATTTTCTTTTTTATGTATATTTTTTCCTTGTATTCTGTAATTTTTTTCTTACTTATTTATGTAACTATTTTTTTTTACCATCTATGTCTTCCATGATGTCATGTAAGACCTCTGGAGGACATTCATATGTTGTTTTTTTTTTTATTTGACACTTTACCACTGTAGCTGGGGCATCTATAGGAGCCCCAGTTACAAGGAAAAACATTCCTTGTACTGACAATAGTCACTGGCAGAACTGATCAGGATGTGCTAGAACCCTGCAGCTCTGCTCTACCGGGATATCTCAGCGGTCACATGACTGCCGACTCGTGTAGTGGAAGAAACACTTTCACTTCTTGGTACATAGCGCTCATTAAGCACTATGTAACCCGGAAAGGAGAAGGCAGAAAGTGGTAAAAACCCCTCCTGCCTTCTGTTCCAGGTTCTCAGCTGTGACTAACAGCTGACAACCTGACCTACTTCTGCTTGATTGTAGGAGCAGAGGCTTTAATCCTGCACTGTATTTCTGTGATTGGGCAGGATTAAAGCACAGGACCAAGCACCATATATTTACAGCACTTGGTCCTTAAGGGGTTAATAAAAGAAATTATTCAACTGAGACAAACTCAGTATTTTATCTTTATCATGTTGCTGTACATTCTTAAAGGGCTATCTCATGAAGACATCTTCTTCTTAGGCCTTATTCACACAAGCATTTTTATGTGGCTACTTTGTCGCAATAAAACGTTGGCCGAAAATCGCTACCATGTGAAGCATTACATTCCAATGCATTCATTCCCATGGGAGGTTTTTGGCGTAAAACCGCAACGCTCGTGTGAAAGAGGCCTTAAACAGCAACCAGCCCAGCAATCAACTGATCATCTAATTCCTCTAACCTCCGGTGATCAACCGCAGCCATTTCAATGGAAATATAGAATTTCATGCCAACTATTCGAAGACATAGTAATGCCTGGTTCATAAGAACAGGAGACACACTTACAGAATTTTAGTTAACAGGGGGTCTCAATATGGTATTTATATGCCCTAATCAGGCATGAGAGGTAATTATACACGGGCTGCATGCAAGGTTCTTGAAGGGGACATGTTTATGAAAGGAAGTTGGCCCTGAAGTCACTAATAGAAGAAATGATAGCACTTTCCAAAGTTCCAATACTTGCTGTGATGTTTATTTACATATTTTGGTACAAGCTCATTTGTAGAAATACATTAAAGTAAATAGCTGGAAGTGTGACATGTCCATCAGTTATGTTTTAGTTGTCCTGACACTACTGACCTTGCAGCTGCAATCAAAGAGGAACATATGGAGTACAAGACAGACTAAAATAAAACATGTTTTCATATAAACAAATTTCAAGAAATATGTAAATAGACTATTATTTTAGTCTTTCCTGTACTCATTATGTTCTGCTTTGATTGCAGTGACAACAACCATAAGGTCTAGAAGGACTGAAATGTCATTGACTAGAGTGTCACACTTACAGTTATTTACTTATGTTTCTACAAATGCATTTGCATCAGAATATGTTTAATACAATAAGCTTTATGTCATGCATTGAAACTTTGAAGAGTGCTATGTTTTCTTCTTTACTGAAAAAATGTTGGTACCGTGTTAGCCAGTAGAGCAAAATATGATTGTACTCAGTAAGAGAAACCAAGTAATCTTGTAGAAATTATACCTTTTAATGGCTAACAAAAATACATGATGTTAAGGCAAGCTTTCAAACCTACGCAAGGTTCTGCTTCAGGCATAAATGAAATAGATCCCTCAATGGTTCCTGAATTAGTGTTAGGGGGTCACCATGTCAGCAGTGTTATCTGTGCTATAGTTGTCTTATATTTTCCAGTCACGCATGATCCCTCTTGAACAATTTAATCCTCTCTTGAAAGTGTCAAAAGTTGTTATAAATTTATAACCTTCCCCTTCTGTGTTACAGGTAACTCCCAAATTTGAGGAACTTTATAATTAGGAGTGCATTGCCCTTGGACACACAAAAAGGAAAATTTTTCCTGTAATGTAAAGAGCTGCAAGATCTGCTCACATGTATGGACCACAGACAGGTTACAAATCCCCAACAGACAGCAGAACTATAAAATCCCGGGGACATTCCCATGTACCACATCCAATGTTATGTACCTGATCATGTGCAGTAAATATTCTGTTTGGGGCTTTTTATGTTGGAGAAACAGGACAAAAACTTAAAGGGAGGATGAGATTTCATTGCCACACAATTAAACAGAGAAAGATAAAATTCCCTGCGGCGGTGCACTTTTCTAGTCACGGACACAACAGAGAACATATGAAAGTTATGATACTGAAAGGCAATTTAAATTCACAAAGCCATAAAAGAATTATAGAGGAATATAAATTTATAACAACTTTTGACACTTTCAACACACGGTTAAATTGTTCAAGAGGGTTAAGGCATGACTGGGAAGTATGATGTGATTGTTCTCAGCAAGAGAAACGACGTAATCTTGTAGATATGATACCTTTTAATGGCTAACAAAAATACATGATGTAATAATAGCGAGCTTCCGAACCAATGCAGGATTCTTCTTCAGGCTTATGGATTGGATCTGAAGAGGCATGCATATTTATACACACTTATAACATACATACTTATTACAAAGGCACAGATATGGATGGGATTGGTTCGCACTTAAAAGAAATTCTGCAACAGCAAACAAACTTTTTTTGTCTAGGCACTGATAGCGGAGTGAAAGTTTTATGGTCCCTAAATTACTGTTGGAGGGGGGGAGGTCAGCAGGCTTGAATTGCTACAAGAGATACACAAACATTTTTAGCTAAACACTGATAAGGGAGTGAAAGTTTATGGTCCCTGAATTACTGTTGATGGGGGTCTTATCTGTATAATAAATGTCTCACACTTCCCATTCCCGCATAAATCCTGGGGAATAATTTAACCCAGTATTCAGCGTGTCAAAGGTTGTTATCAATTTATATTCCCAAATTCTTCTGTGGTTTTGTGACTTGAAACCACCCTTCAATATCAAAACTCTCATATCTCCTATGTCATGTCCATGGTTAGAGAAGTGCTTGGCCACAGGTAATTCTCTTTTTCTGTGTTCAATCGTGTGGCGATGTTTTTGTTAGCCATTAAAAGGTATCATATCTACAAGATTACGTTGTTTCTCTTGCTGAGAACAATCACATTTTGCTCTACTGGCTAACACGGTACCAGATCTTTGTTTTCATTATATGGGAAGTATGAGACATAGCACAAATAACACTACTGACCTAGTAACCCTCAAACACTAATTGAGGGACCTTCCCATCTTTATCAGTAACTATTTAGAGATGTTTGTATTTCTGTTGTAGTATTATTTTAAGTGCAAATTATTCACATCCACGTCTGTGCCTTGTCATAAGTATGTGTGTATAAATATGCATGCCTCTTCGGATCTATTTAATTTAAGCATGAAGCAGAACCCTACGTAGGTTTCAAAGCTTGCTATAACATCATGTATTTTTGTTAGCCATTAAAAGGTATCACATCTACAAGATTACTTGGTTTCTCTTAGGCCTCAGTCACACGGGCGCATCGGCACCCGTACACCGGCGCCGATGCGCCCGTGTGACTGCAGGAAGGAGACGGATGTACCTGCAGACGGCCGTCTCTCTGCAGCCCCGGAGGAAAGAACACATGACTGGCAATGAAGCCGGTCACATGTTCTTTCCTCCAGCGCTGCAGAGAGACGGCCGTCTGCAGGTACGTCCGTCTGCTGGTGTCAGTCACACGGGCGCAGTCACATTTTCTTATTTCCTAATCAGGCATATGGAGGGCTATTGTCTTGTTGAGACACTTCCTTTAACATACACTACCATATGAATTGCTTACAATTAGGCTTATTAATAAGCAATAAAAAAACATGATTTCTTTGCGGGGAAATTCATTTCTAAATTTGTAGACACATATTTAGCTTAGTTTACTTATTCTTTGTTTTTATAGTTTATAGTATAGTAGGGGCTCTATGGACGGCATATTTAGCCTTTTATGACTTTTAATGGTTGGTCCCATTTGGATAGCCTATTTTCAGATAGCAGATGATTTCACTTTTTATAAGCTGTAAGGCTGGCGATCCTCTGTAAATAGCTATATCACAAAACTATGCATTCAGTATTGTTCATTAAAACAACTGGGCTGAGCAAGCTTCAAGCTAGGATGTGGATGAAGAAGTATTAACGGTATTACCAGAATAGGCTCTAAAGGGCCATTTTTCAACCCAGGCAACCCTTTTACCATCTACAGCTGGATTCAAACACAGCATTTTAAAATATCTTAATTTTTTGCATTTGCAATTCTCATATGGCTTATTTATTTTTCATAACTGTAGCCAAGTTGCTTTACAATCTCGAAAAAATAGTCTAAAGTTCACATAGATACCATTTTGGTTTCTGATGCTTTTTTGTATCGTTTGGGATCAGTGGTGTTTCTGTTTTTTGTTTTTTCTTCAAAACACAGCATACTCTGGGTATGACATTTTTTCTGGCATTTTTTTCACTGGCTTCTGCATAGAACTTCAAAAACTTCAGAAAGATGCATGCATGAATTGATTCAAGATGTAAAAACTTCTAAAGTATATTTTTAAAGCATTATAAGGCTGGCCTCAGACGGGCGTTTTTTCGCGCGATTTGCGCATCGCATGTCGGATGCGCATGCGCAAATCGCGTGACCGGAGGCGAAAATTCGCCGGAAAAATCTGCACCTACCCGCGTTTATCGTCGCTGCAAAACGCCCGTCTGACCGGAGAAAAATCGCCGTGTGCATCAAAATGCGCATGAAACTTAGACTGACCACCGAAAAAAATGATTTTGGTGCGCACATAAAACGCCGAACGCAGATAGGCGCGATCTGCGAATCGTCGTGTCCTATAATTTATCGCATATCCACATAAAAAGCGGACATGTGACCGATACCATAGCGAACCATTGGTTCTATATATGCGCAAATCGCATGCGCATGCGCAAATCGCGCGAAAAAACGCCCGTCTGATTAAGGCCTAACACTGAAAAAATGTCTGAAAGAGCCCTAAAGCTGCTCAAGAAAGCTGTCTACATGCTAATACACAAAGGTGAACCTTCACATTAAATGTCAAAACTGTGTCATAATTTGGATCAATTTAACCCTTTTAGGAAGCTATTTAAGCAGTTTGATCTTTACTGACGTGCATTTTAGATTCTTTAAAGGTAACTTGAGGTCTGTGGAGAATAACAAGAGCAAAAACCATGGTAACCAAAGTTAACCTCACTGAAAAGTTGTTATTCCCAAATTCCATTGTTAGGGCATTCTTGGTATACTGTACCTGTGCTGACATTTTATATCCTGTTAAGTTCAGTTCATGAATTCTTGAGATTCACATTGTTTATTCATCTGTTATGCCTTCAATTTACTAGGCCCAATGTAGGTGTTCTTTCCATGGGATTTGAATTAAGTCAATGGCAGTCATATTGTATCTATAATAAATATTGCCAATTTTTCTCCATCCCCATTTCTCCCACACTTGTGCAGTTTTCACTATTCCTCTTCCTCTGGGCTACTGTGACCTAATTGCTACAGTGAGTGCCTTTCACACAGCAAAATGTACGGAAGAATGCATTTCTTGCATTATCTGAGCAGCCAGGGACCCCAGATAATGCAAGGGACCAGAGCTCTGTGAATGGAGAGGGGTGCAACTGCTGCTCCACAGATGAAGAGTGGAGGTATAGCTGTGAGACATGAGAGCAAACCGAGAGAGAAAGGCCCCAGGGCTGCCTTAGCAGACTGCCTATCAAGCTTGATTGACTGCCTGTGAAAAAGCAGTATGACATAATGCTGTAGCATTACGTCATACTACAGGAGCGATCAAAGCATTGCATGTTAAAGTCTCCCAGAGGGACTGAAAGTAAGTGTAAAAAAAACAATAAAGTTTTAGCTATTATGAAAAAAAGAAAAGTAATAAAAGTTCAACCCCCCCCCTTTGCCATATTTGCAATAAAGAATCAAAAAACTAAACCAAAAATACCTGTTTGGTATCGCTGCGTCCGTAAAAGTCCAATCTATCAAAGTAATGTATAATTTACCCTGCACGGTGAACGTGGTCCAAAAAAAAAAGAAGAACGCCCAAAATGCACTTTTTTGGTCACCCTATCTCTGAGAAAAAATGTAAGAAAAGGCGATTAAAAAAATCAACTGTATGCGAAAATGGTACCAATGGAAATGTCAGGACATACCGCACAAAAGTAGCCCTCACACAACTACATAATCAAAAAAAATAAAAAAGTTATTATGCGCAGAAAATGGACACAAAATAATTTTTAAAAATTAAATATCTTAAAAAAAAATACAAGTAGTACAGCAAAAAAAAATACTTTACAAGTTTGGTATTGTAATAATCGTACTGACTCATAGAACAAAAATATCAGGTCATTTTTGTTGCAGTTTGTGTGCCATAGAAACAGGATGCACCTAAAGATGGTGGAATGTCGTTTTTTTTTTCCATTTCTCTCCGCTTAGAATTTTTAAAAAGTTTTTCAGTAAATTATATGGTACAATAAATAGCACCATTGAAAAATACAACTCGTCCCGCAAAAAACAAGCCCTCATACAGCGACGTCGATGGATAAATAAAGGAACTACGATTTTTAAAAGGGAGTAGGAAAAAACAAAAATGGAAAAAAGCAAAAAAGCTCCGTCACTAAGGGGTTAAGTGACCGGTTGCAAGTATGCTAAAAAGGATTCTAAGCAGGGTCTGAGAGTAGTCAACTGCAGAAGAAGAAAAAAGCAAGTCGTCAAAGAAAGTTGGCTGAACCAAGTCAGAGAGAAAACCATGAAACCGTAGGATCGAAAAGCGGAGGGAGCTGAAGCTTTACCAAGCAAGAGACCATAAGTGCATCTCTGTGAACTGTTGAGTGTGACCCCGGAGCTAAGCCAGGTCCACTGTATAACGAACCACACATCCTTTCTGGCAAAACAGCCCAGATGTACATGATTGTGCCGGAATGAACATTAGGCTCACGTGTTTATTAGCTTTGAATGCTTCAGACGCAACGTTTTAGGTATAGCACCCTCCTTTGGAGTGATAAAATCTAATGAATACTTGTGTACTAAGTAAAATTTTAATGTTAATTGCTACCACAGAGGCGCATGAGGGCACCATCAACACTTGTTGCAGCTGAAGATGGAGGAAAAGGAGAGACCACTGGATGTGAAGCGCATGAGAGTGAGTGAGCCTGAATGTTTTTCCCTATAAAGTCCCACCACTAGAGAGAGCCATAGTGAGTAATTACCCTTGCCATTTATACAGTTATATAACAGTGCAGAAGTCTACTGAACCACTGAAGATAATATTAAGATTTATTGATGATTCCTATGTGGCCGTCTGGAGAATAGATCACCGTATAGTGATACACCCATAACTGACACCCACGTGTGCTGAAGCCTATGAGAGCGGGGTGATCATTATAGCCATTCTGTGGCCATTGACTTTCATGTCAAGTAATTGCTGAATATGTACTGAGTTTTTCCTGCACTATAAATTCTGCATACTGAAGTCTACTGTATTTTCCAAGAGAAGTCACTAGTAACGTTTTACTGGGCCTCCCCCATTCCTGAGGACCCGAGGTACTATGCACTTGTCCAGTGTCATTTAATGCGTGAATGACGGTGTATAGAACGGTGGCGTCATGAACTGACAACTATGACCTCCATCATTGCCTGCTGTTACAGGTAATCAGAAAAGTTTGTATATAGTTCATACCTCGGCCCGTGATATATTTATTATTTTTCAATTGCACGTTGCAACAGATGGCGCCACTCACAGGATATATGTATATATTTACATAGTTGTTCACCACACTTTCCTGGCATTTCCTCACTATACAGTGTAAAATGGTCCAAATTTATCATACTGTCACATGATCTTGTGGCATCTTTAAATAAGCCTAGAGATGTCTCTACACTTTTTGTGCCACCCACTTGTTACAATAAGATTGGTCAAAAATTGTGACTTTAAATTGTCTCAGTTGATAAATCTGTCTAAAAACTCCCCTGACACCCGACTCCCTTTTTAGACACACTGGAAGGAGAAGCTACTGCAGATTAACAGCTGTTCTATTTTTCTCAATTGATTTGCACCAAAAGAAGGTACAACTTATGTCTGCATTTTCATGCAACACTAATTTTGAATGTACCCTGTAATTCCAAAATCTGTCTAAAAACTTCATAGCATCAGAACCATGCCTCCTTTTCTCTCCACTTTGCAAAACTGGAGTTAGAAAATTAAAACCGCACTTGTACAAAAATGAGCAACTTTTTAATGACAGAAAACTACAGCGCATCCCTTTATAAATTCCCCCACTCCTGTGGAATAGAAATGTAAAGCTTTTGGAACCATTTCCCCATTGTCCAGTTTTCCTCCCCCGTTAACCTTTTTGCTGCTTATCTGACATATGTAACTTGCTGGAATACTGCTGCAGTGCAGCGTATAATATACAGTGTAGGGTCCATGTCTTTGCTGTGTGCTATGCTCCGTTGCTACCAGGTCTGTGTGCCATATCGGTTATATTCTATCTCATCCTGCATCATTGTATGTTTGGCATTTGACGACTGTAATGTCAAATTTAGTTGGCCATATGTGAAGTCCACTCGAGAAACCTGGGTGCAGTTTGCAATGCACAACATATGGCCACCCGACCATGTGCTGTCTGAAATACACAAACCGTGCTCATTGCATGTGCTATTTCATTCTTGAAAACAGACAAGAATAGGACATGCAGCATTTTTTTTACATGGACTATCACCAATTGTGAATATCCATGTGAATAGCCTAAATCTTTACGATGCGTCTTTGTGCTGTCTGTGGAATACACGGACAGCCCACAGCCCTGTTATACGGCCATCTAAATGGGCTCTTAGGGCTTTTTCACACAGGTATTTGTGCACGCAAAATTCAGACATGCTAAATAGAGATGAGCGAGCACCAAAATGCTCGGGTGCTCGTTACTCGAGTCGAACTTTTCGCGATGCTCAAGGGTTCGTTTCGAGTAACGAACCCCATTGAAGTCAATGGGCGACCCGAACATTTTTGTATATCGCCGATGCTTGCTAAGGTTTTCATTTGTGAAAATCTGAAAAACCCAAGAAAGTGCTGGAAACGACACAGAAACGGATAGGGCAGGTGAGGGGCAACATGCTGGGCTGCATTTCAGGTTCCCAGGTCCCACTATTCAGCCACAATAGCGGCAAGAGTGCCCCCCCCCCTACCAATTTTTACTTCGGACAAACCCTCATTAGCAAGGCACACCTTAGCTAAGCACCACACTACCTCCAACAAAGCACAAGCACTGCCTGAGGGACACACCCCGGCCTCTTCTCTTGGGTTACATGCTGTCCAACCCCCCACACACGCACGACCCAGTGTCCACAGCGCACACCAAAGTGTCCCTGCGCTGCCTTCAGCTGCCCTCATGCCACACGCTGGCCTCACAGCCACACCACCCTCATGTCTATTTATAAGTGCGTCTGCCATGAGGAGGAACCGCAGGCACACACTGCAGAGGGTTGGCAGGGCCAGGCAGCGACCCTCTTTAAAAGGGGCGGGGCAATAGCCCACAATGCTGTACTGAAGCAATAAGAACTCCAATCCTGTGCCACCTCCATCAGGAGCTGCACACGTGGGCATAGCAATGGGGAACCCATGTGCCACACACTATTCATTCTGTCAAGGTGTCGCATAGCTCAATCCACACTGCAAGGGGAAAGCCGTCAGCGCTCTGCCCTCTACCCAAGTCAGTCAGTGCCTTTGTGCCAGACAGGTCAAACACCGCGATGGGAACTAAGTTTGCACCAACAGCATAGGGGGGTCCTAGGAAGCCCAAGACATGAACAAAAAATTGA